>NC_056735.1:1603426310-1603543810 GCF_019279795.1 Protopterus annectens | reverse complement strand
GGTAATACATTTTAAGGCCAGTGCCTACCTATTAACCCCACATTAAGGATGGTGCAGTGGTGCAATGGTAGCATTGTCACCTCACAGCAAGAGGTTCTCCAATTAGATTCTCAGCTGGAATGCCTTCTGTGCGGAGTCTGCATGTCCTCCCTACATTCATGTGTTTTCCTCTGGGTGCTCCTGTTTCCTACCACATTTCAAAGACATGTGTCTAGGGCATTTCTCCCTGGGCCTCCACTGAAAATTGGCTTCATTGTAAGTCGGACTTTCCTGGTAAACAAATGTTAAATAAATAAAATAAATAAATAAAACATTGGTATATTTACCGGGCCTGCTGATGTCATCCACCTTAGAAGCACAGTGAGACACACTTCAGACACAATAGCTCCCTGTCGCATCTGTATGTAGTACTATAGTGTATATAACTAGATAGGTAGAGATTCTACTCTCAAAACCAGCTCTGTGTGTGTGTTTGTGCGTGTGCATGTTTGTGTGTGTGTGTGTGTGTGTGTGTGTGTGTGTGTGTGTGTGTGTGTGTGTGTGTGTGTGTGTGTGTGTGTGTGATGGTCATGCAATTTTAAGGGCCTGTTAACCCCCCCCCCCATTGGCAACCTTTTCAGGGCCTACTGATGTCATCCACTTTAGAAGCACAGTTAGACACTTTGCAAATGCATTTGCTCTGTAGAACATGCTATAAGTACGTAGTACTATAGTGTATATAACTAGATAGGTAGGGATTCTACTTTTAAAACTGGCACCTCTGTGAGTGTTTTTGTATGTGTAAGCATATCCCCTTGCCTGTGTGTGTGCAATGGAAATACAATTTTAAGGGTCTGTGCAAAACTGTTAACCCCCCCCCCCCTTGGCAACCTTTACAGCTCCTGCAAATGTCATCCACCTGAACAGTAGTGGCAGACACTCCTTCAACACATAAGCTGCATGGTGCATGCAATACATATGTAGCGCTATAATATGTATGGTTAGGCAGGAAGGGGTTCTACTCCCAACAAGGGCAGTTTGTGTGTGTGCGTGTGTGTGTGTGTGTGTGTGTGTGTGTGTGTGTGTGTGTGTGTGTGTGTGTGTGTGTGTGTGTGTGTGTGAGTGTGATGGTCATGCAATTTTAAGGGCCTGTTAACCCCCCCCCCATTGGCAACCTTTTCAGGGCCTACTGATGTCATCCACTTTAGAAGCACAGTTAGACACTTTGCAAATGCATTTGCTCTGTAGCACATGCTATAAGTACGTAGTACTATAGTGTATTTAACTAGATAGGTAGGGGTTCTACTTTTAAAACTGGCACCTCTGTGAGTGTTTTTGTATGTGTAAGCATATCCCCTTGCCTGTGTGTGTGCAATGGAAATACAATTTTAAGGGTCTGTGCAAAACTGTTAACCCCCCCCCCCTTGGCAACCTTTACAGCTCCTGCAAATGTCATCCACCTGAACAGTAGTGGCAGACACTCCTTCAACACATAAGCTGCATGGTGCATGCAATACATATGTAGAGCTATAATATGTATGGTTAGGCAGGAAGGGGTTCTACTCCCAACAAGGGCAGTTTGTGTGTGTGTGTGTGTGTGTGTGTGTGTGTGTGTGTGTGTGTGTGTGTGTGTGTGTGTGTGTGTGTGTGTGTGTGTGTGTGTGTGTGTGTGTATACATTTATCCTCTTACAGCAGTGTGAGTGTGTTAGGGTTACCACCTGTCTCACTGTGGGTGCTGCAGTCCATGTTTGACCTGGTGTGTACTGTGAAAATAACTAAAACAATACAAATGTCCCAAAAGTGTAGGATAACAACCATTTCCTACATTATTGTCATAGTTGCAAAAAAAGTAATTTTACATCACAAATACCTAAATGTTATGAGAAATGGCATAATCTACGCAAATGCTACAAAAATAAGCTGTTATATTTAAAAACAAGTGAGGTTCTGTCCATTGCACTTGCTGTGGGCATGGTTTGTCTTGCCAACTCTCATGTTACTACAAAAAGTGTCCCACATTGGGCATGTGATAAGGTGGCAACTGTAGTCTGTCTTGCCTATGTGTGTGCAATATGTATACATTTTGAGGCCCTGTGAGTAGCTGTTACCCCTAAATAACTCACATGTAAATAGGCATGAATGCTACCCACCACCACCTACATTTATAGGAACTACCAATTGTGTGGATGACTGTAAGTTGGGTGCTGTCTGTCATTGACTACCCATATGTTGTTAACATACTGCAACAGCGTCTTACATCAACTATAGACTGGTGCCAAGGTCCTGGACTCAAGCTAAACATAAAAAAATGTATCATCATACCAGTCAGCAGAGACACGGCTCCACTGTTTACCACATCAGTGGCAACTCCCTAAACACATAACCTGTGCTGAGACACCTGGGAACTCAGGTTGATAAAAATGACACATTCAAGCATCATGCAGTGATTGGAAAAGCCTTATACGTGGTTCATCTCATAGGTAAAGAGATTGCTTCCAGAAAAAAGGTGGTCATTACCTCTCTATACTCCTCAGTCTTTTCACCAATATTCTGTTACAATGGACATTTGGTATGTGCCTATCCATACATCTGTGCCAACTGGAAAGGCCATGGAAATATCTCACAAAGGTAATCCACTGACTCCCACACCTGCCTCATACAGACAGGCTCAAATCAGTATTGCTGTACTCAGTATCAGACAGATTGCTCAAATGTGGGCTATGTCATACCTACAAGGCAATGTTGGTCCCTGCACTACTACAGCTGCTCCAAATCTGTAAGTCTAACACCTCGCACATTACCTGCATGACAGGCCTAAATCTGATATGCGACATCAACACAACCTGCTGGTGAGACAGGTTTGTCTTCCAGAGGCTGCCCTGTCTCAAGAATACACTTTCCATCCACATCAAACAGAGTACCATGTTGACCCTCTTCAAGCACAACCATGATCAGTGGATGGGACACCACAATTCTGTCCAAGGGGTCCCACCTGTTTCCCTCATTGACAGGGGAAATAGGTGCTGACTGATGTTTCTTTCTGGGGATAAAATAATGGCTAGCATTGTAAGTGCCCCAGTGCCATTACTCTAGTAACCTCCTATGATCATATGAACCTATGATCCTACTGAACATGCAGGTGACATGTATCAAGAGTAGCATATTGTGTCATGGGGTATGCAGGAAAGATTACGGTGTCTGTCCCCATTGTCTCTAACACACTGTTCTACAAATATACACCTAGGTAAACATGCACATATGCAGCCGTACCTTGATGAAGTCACATTTCTGCATTGCCACCATGCCATCCTGAGCCGCTATATTGGCACCAGCTCTTCACAGCATAGACACACAGACCCCTGGAACATAAACAGAAAAAGGTGTGGGAGACAACAGTCAGTCAGCAATACTACCACCAATGCAGCATCATGGAACAAAGGTGCATACACTTTGATGTGTACTCATGACACATGCCAGCAGACAGTACCTTACAGGACTTAACACTACTGCACTACAAGCTGTCATTAAATGCATGATAGTCACCCTGTGCATCAGACATGTATTTGCATGTCCCTGCATTGATGGTATGGATGACAGGGATATGGCACAGGTATCATCACATGCACAGAGTGTGGTGTGGGGTTGCCAAATGCCTAGGCTGTGCCACACAGTTCAAATAATGTGTGTGTGTCTGGAGGGGTGCTGGTCAGCTCGCCCATGGAGAGGAGCTTTGTGTGTCTGTTGGTGACCTGCATGTGACAGCATTGGATGGTGCAGTGGTGCAGCAGTAGCATTGTCACCTCACAGCAAGAGGTTCTCCGGTTTGAGTCTCGGCTGTGGTGCCTTCTGTGTGGAGTCTGTTTGTCCTCCCTGTGTTCGTGTGGGTTTCCTCCAGTTGGTCTGGTTTCCTCCCACGTTACAAAGACATGCATCTGGAGCATTTCTCCCCGGGACTTTGCTGAAAATTGGATTCGTTCCAAGTCGGACTTTCCCAGTTAACAAATGATAAATAAAAACAAATAAAATAAAATGATGTGTGAGTGAGTGCACTTACATAGTCAAGCCATGTGCTAGCCTTACATGAGAGTATGTTGGATAGCCATGGACCATACATGGCAGAATGTAGAGTTCACAGTCTCTGGCCACAAACACAGGAACTGGCTCTGCCAGGAATGGCACTAGCTCTAACATGCACAGGGTCAGATGCAGTACTACTTGCTGATGGTGACCGGTGTCTGCTGGGAGTGTCTCCCTCAAGGAAATGCCCAGAACCACATGTCCATGACCTGCAACATTGTGGTGTGTTCAGCAACCTCCCTTCTGTAATGCCGGTGGCACTGCAAATACGGGAACGTGACTGTGCATGGCCACATGGACTTACAGCTGATGATGCTGATGACCCACATCCATGTGTCTGATGGCCTACTCCCACCACATGTTCCAGCACAGACAATGTGTGGTTAAGAACTGACAATGTCTCACCCCACTGTCTGTCCACTACATTGGCAAAATGATGCATGAAGTCAACAATGTTGTGGATGCAGTCATGGATGTTAGACAGTGATGCATGATCTTGAACATTCATCGTGTGTTGGGTTCAGAATGTTCCTGTGCCTCCATGATGGACCAAAACATGCATCGAATAACTTGTGATGTGACACCTGTGATAGGTGGCGGATGGGCAGCAGTCCTCCATCGAGCACCCCTGTCAATCTGCCTGTGTGGGACCTCACCAGCTCTCTGGCTATGGCTTGTATCTACAGTCACAGATGCCATAATCACCACAATCACCTGTTTGATGCCACCATCCTCTGACTGTCCGATATCTGTGGCCACAGGGGACTGGGTATGTGCGGGCATACTGACTGTGTATGGGGAAATTTGGAGAGGAAGTGGGATGTTGACCCATGGGACAGATTCAGCCCCTGGCAACCCCACCTCTGCCTGACTATGGCCACAATCATCAGCAGAGTCCAATGAGACAATGACATCAGGTTGTGAGGGGTACACACTTCGAACCCCCACAGTCACTTGTGAGGAGAAGGCAACATGACTACATTAATACGTGCACTATTATGTCTGTTGATACACACACACACACACACACACACACACACACACACACACACACACACACACACACACACACACACACACACACACACACACACACACACACACACACACACACACACACACACACACACACAGGGAGATGCCACAACCACATTATACATACCAAAACTTAGTACTGATCACATGCACAACACACAAACAGACCACAACAGACACAGAAAAGACAGGCTCTTAACAACATGCAGTGCAGTTATGTCCAGTTAATGTTGCCAGTACTATACATCTGTGAGATAAATGACATGTCAGTGTATGTGATGGACCTTCACCTACAACACAGTGCACTCCTCTGCACCATACTATTGCCCAATGTATAGTAGACTACATACACCTTCACAAAAATACGTGCAGATATGTTACAGCTCCTGCAAATCTGCTACTGTGATTACCAGTTCAACGCACTGAAGGGAACCCCTCCACAACTGAACATACAAGTATTGTACTATGGCAAAGGTGAACAGTTGTGTCCATGGCAGACTGGCAGCCCTTAATATTCCTATGGTATAGATGAGCCATAACAAAACAGTTTCACACTCACCGACTACAGGATGTTGGACCCTGGCCACATCAGATGTACCTATGGAATTGTGGGGGAGAGGTATTGCCAGCAAATAGAAATGTGGCACCTATACAGGATTATATGTGTGTATACCAACATGTACAGTACAAACTGTGATACTACTCACATTGCTGACATTCTGAGTATGTGTGCACATGTGTGCGTTACAACCCCCCCCCCAAATGCAGACTGACCTGATATCTGTGAACAGGTATGCAGAGACTGCCATGTGACTGCTACAGTATGAAAGTGAGGACCACAGGAGTCTTACCTGGATGCTCCTCTGCTGTGGAGGCTATGCCACCCACTTCCATGACGTATGGGGTGATGGATGCTTGTGAGCTGGTGGCTGAACCCAGGTTTGCAAGGAACTCCTCTGTGGCCTAGAGTGATTGTTGTGTTGCAAGCCCTCCACCGGTGCCAGCATGGTCCCTGGCCACAGCTGTGGCTCTTTGCCAGTCAGCATTTATCATATTGGTGGCCCGGTGTTGGACCTTCTTATAGCTTCTGCCCTGCAGCCTGATGTGATTTACTGATGCAACAAGGTCTGCCCACAGTGCAGCACGCTGTTCCTGCATATGGCAACTCCTCGACTGCAGGATGGCATGATGCAGTCTGGGGCAGTCAACTAGGACTTCATTCTCGGCTGCAGAAAATGGTGAGTTCCTCTGTCTGTACATCACTCCTGAAAGACAAGAAGAGAGGAACACGTTACAGGACCACATACATTGCTCTCCATTATGTACACACCCTACACATCCACATTTGCCAGCACTATCCTCTGCAAACTCCCACATCATACCCTGCTATCTCTCACCACAGTATGTTTGTGGCTATCAGCAACATAGTGGCAATACATCATGCATTTCCCTCCTCATCCTGCTGTTTTCTGCTACTTGCTGCATATTCTCTAAGGTGTTCAACTGCATTTTTTCTGTTGGACCTATTACTGTTTGTTTATAGCCTGTCTACATTGTATGCTGTAGTGTAACCCTCCTACATTTCTTTTAAGCACCTAGGCTGTAGGGCCACCCCTTTAGTCTCCCTGGCCTTCCTCCCTCAGATCCTGACAAATGCGGGTGGACAATGTGCAACAATTTCCCCTGGCAGTCTGGTTGATATGGGCATCCAGACACAGTGTATCAACTGCCTCATGTACATGGACAACCATCTACAAACACCAACAAGAGACACAGTTTGTGACATATGCAATGAAATTAGGAACCTACATTCCAAACTTGCTCTCTCTTAAGCCCACATATCCAGCACAGAAAAGGTTGTCAATACAATCAGTACACCTCACACACCACCTTCACCTACACAACACACACCCATATATCTGGAGGTCCGCAACATAAACATCCCCAAACAAACAAGATCTCCAAGGCAAAAACACATGCAAAATCCACAGCCCTGCACACCACATACCATGCATAGCCACAGACTTGTGCCCCATAGCCACTAAGGCATCACCAGAAATCAAACATATTAGTCGTAGCAGACTCTATTGTGAGACACACAGATGTGCATCTCACCAGGCTGTATATGGAGAAGGTCACAGTTACTTCTAAGTCAGGCGTCAGAATCTGCCATATCACATACTTATTGCTGTTTCTCAACAACAGTTATTGCTATGAGTCTATCATACGAAATGAACTTGAACAAAAGAAACTGTTGAAAACACACAAACACAGCGAGAATGAGATGGAGTGATACAAGCAAATAAATCCAACTGACAATTTAATTAGCACTTTCGGAGTGGACAATACCTCTCCTTCTTCAGACAAAATCCAAAGGCAATTAAGAACCTTTTTATACACATTGTTTAAAACCAATAATTCAATTAACATAAGCATAGTACTAAAATAGTCTTAAAAGAGAAACGTAAAAAACATTTCTAAATACACATAAACAAAATGAAACAAGTCAACGGCTTATTTAAATCATTCTCTGAGTGCAATGATTCAAAACATTTAAATGAAAAATACATTTCTTTAAAAATAGATTATAGCAATATGCTGGTACAATAAACTTAGAATATCTGATGTAGATGGCGATGGTCATAATAAAACCTAGAGTGCCACTTACTAAGCTAAATGGTTAAAAAGCCTTTTAAAGCATGAATAATATACCAAAACATTAATAGCTAGTTAATGCTAGGATTTAATATAGCTTTTATCATTCAGGTGGTATACTAGAAATATATAAAACCATAATTTATTACAAAAGAACCCATTTCTATATATGTTATAAGTATGGGGCTAAAAATGCAAGCCTAAAAATCTGCTATCAGAACTTCTACCTTCTTAAGGCAAGATATTTAAGAACGCATTTAACAGAGACATGTTCATTAAGCCCTGGAGATATATGAGCTGCTGTTCTAATTTGCCAAAAAAGCTCTTCCATTTCTAATATTAGTTGCCAAGGGCCCCCTCTCTGATCAGTTGTCAGGTGTTTTAATATGGCAAATTTGAACTTGTGTTCCGGAAACTCAATAATATGCCTTGCAAGAGCATTATTAGTGTCATTCTTGCTAATGGCATACTGGTGCTCATAGATGCGCTGCTTGATCTTTCTTTCAGTCTTCCCTATGTAGAAAGCAGGGCATCGCTGGCAGCAAGCTGAATAAACAACACTTTTAGTCTCACAATTGTACTTGCCATAAATTTTATATGCCTTGCCTCTAATATTAACCTGAAGCTCAGTACTTAAATGCTTACACTGCTGGCATGACCCACATCTAAACATGCCATTCATCCTACCATGTGTGACCTTACTGCTACTTTCTAGAAGTACTTTGAGGTTAGCGCCTTTCCTGTAGGTTATTTTAGGTTTGTCGCCTAACATTTGCAATAACCCACTATCTTCTATTATTAGGGCCCAGTTTTTATTTAAGATGTCCCTTATAAGAAAGTGGTCAAGACTATATGTACATAAGAAACTAGTGTGAAAACTTTGTACGTCACTTTTTGTCTTAATGCGATGTTGGTTATCTACGTCCTCACTAGTATGATGCACATTACTAGACAGAAGTGATTTAAAATGACCTATTTGATGCTTATAGGTGACTTCAGCAGTAATTCTTGCCACCATAGATGGAGGATAACCTCTGTTTATGAACATTAATCCCAAACATGTGTAAGCATTTAAGTACTGAGCTTCAGGTTAATATTAGGGGCAAGGCATATAAAATATATGGCAAGTACAATTGTGAGACTAAAAGTGTTGTTTATTCAGCTTGCTGTCAGCGATGCCCTGCTTTCTACATAGGGAAGACTGAAAGAAAGACAAGCAGCGCATCTATGAGCACCAGTATGCCATTAGCAAGAATGACACTAATAATGCTCTTGCAAGGCATATTATTGAGTTTCCGGAACACAAGATCAAATTTGCCATATTAAAACACCTAAAAACTGATCAGAGAGGGGGACCTTGGCAACTAATATTAGAAATGGAAGAGCTTTTTTGGCAAATTAGAACAGCAGCTCATATATCTCCAGGGCTTAATGAACATGTCTCTGTTAAATGCGTTCTTAAATATCTTGCCTTAAGAAGGTAGAAGTTCTGATAGCAGATTTTTAGGCTTGCATTTTTAGCCCCATACTTATAACATATAGAGAAATGGGTTCTTTTGTAATAAATTATGGTTTTATATATTTCTAGTATACCACCTGAATGATAAAAGCTAGTATTAAATCCTAACATTAACTAGCTATTAATGTTTTGGTATATTATTCATGCTTTAAAAGGCTTTTTAACCATTTAGCTTAGTAAGTGGCACGCTAGGTTTTATTATGACCATCACCATCTACATCAGATATTCTAAGTTTATTGTACCAGCATATTGCTATAATATATTTTTAAAGAAATGTATTTTTCATTTAAATGTTTTGAATCATTGCACTCAGAGAAGGATTTAAATAAGCCGTTGACTTGTTTCATTTTGTTTGTGTGTATTTAGAAATGTTTTTTATGTTTCTCTTTTAAGACTATTTTAGTACTATGCTTATGTTAATTGAATTATTGGTTTTAAACAATGTGTATAAAAAGGTTCTTAATTGCCTTTGGATTTTGTCTGAAGAAGGAGAGGTATTGTCCGCTCCAAAAGCGCTAATTAGATTGCCAGTTGGATTTATTTGCTTGTATCACTCCGTATCATTCTCGCTGTGTTTGTGTGTTTTTATGAGTCTATCATAGTCCATGTTGGCATGCCTGACCTGAGACGTACCTCCCTGGGGGATATGATGTGACATATGATTGAGCCCACTATGTGTCCCAGGCAGGTAGGTCCCTAGCCTTATTCATCAGTCTGCTGTCACCCAGAATGATGCCGCAATACAATCAGGAAATGATTAACAATTGGCTTGGTTTCTGGTACCATTCCAGGGGGATCCAGTACCTGACAACCTGAGATGATATGATCAACAGATCATGATGCTTTGCCGGAGACAGCCCCCATGTGTCTCACCTGACCTTCAGGCTTTTGACCATGGTTCTTGCCACCACCATAGTGCCTTTATTAGGAAACATGGTGACAATAACACTAACAACTTGAAACTGTCAACAAATCAAAAGTTGAAGGCCATGCTGCTAAATGCTAGGAGTCTGAACATGAATCTGTACTCATTGCAAGCAGTGTTAACCATGGAGAATGCTGACATCTGTACAGTGAGCAACACATGCTTCAAAGCTGCAGAGAGCACCCAGCCTTACATGATCACCCATCCTATCATACAGTTAGACCCAAGGTGTGGGCAGTAAAGCAAAGGTACATGGGATTTCACTATATATGAAAGACATACACACCTCCAGGCTGATCAACCAGTAAGACTCACAGGAAACACTCCATGTGCAGTTAACCATTGCCGAGGCCCCTATTCAAAGCATAGCAAGCTACCAGCACCCATATGTGACCAGGAAGCCCATTCTGCCTCTATGGACCTGTTCAACTCTATCAGAATTTGACTCTGTACTCTGATCCTGAGTGACTTTAAGGGCCCAAACATAGATTGGAAGGACAACTCATGCCAGCACACAAATGCCCAGAGATTCATGGAATTTGGCAATGCAAACACCTTGGAACTGCTAGTTGCTATCCACACATGAGGTGAAGATCTCTGGGAGTTGATAATAGGCAACATGGGTGAACACTGCAGCATCCCTACAGTATCATTCTGCATGGTAAAACCAACCATAATGTGGTCATGTTTGTAGTCACCATCTCCCACAATACCAATCTAGCTACAGTCAGACATACAAACATCTCCAAAGTTGATTACAGCCTCCCGATTGATGGTATAAACAGCTTCACAGCCACCTCCCCTTGTATAGGAACTGGCACCAATATTTACAAATACACAAAAGCACTATATGTGTATTTGTATAGCTGCATGGAGTCAGGTATACCCGACAGGACTAAATTATCCTCTGCAAAGATAAGTAAACCTGTGTGGTGGACATCTGCAATAAAATCACTATAATAGAAGTGAAATATTGCTGTCCAAGACCAAGAAGGAGCAGGTGTGCAATGTGAAGCAGTGTCTCCTTAGCCTGTACAAGCAAATAAGAGTACTACTTAAATTCTGCAAAGCAAACACCAAGCCCACATTGGTGACATCCACTACAGACTGTCATATCTCCCTCTTCACATATGTCTGCACCCTTAAAGTAAGCACCCAGACCTGCTCAGACGTGGTGGTCAGGGACACCAAATATATAAGCCCTGCTGATATATCAAACATGCTGCCTGACAGAGTCAGTGAAAGATTCACCCCCTGCCCCCCCCCCCCCGTCAATACATCAGGACATCCCCAGTACCTGCCCCCTTCCCCTTATATGTAGGGAACAAATCATCACTGACATCTCAAAGTCAAGGAATACAGCATCTATGGGACCTAATTACATCACAGGATTTATCCTACATAACCTCAAGCATGAACCTGCAGTACCATTAGGCACTGTATTCAACCAAAGCCTGAATACTGCCTTTGTCCAAGCTGAGTGGAGGACATACATTGCCATCCCCTTTACGCTAAGGTGGAGTGTCCACCAATCCAGCACATTATAGACCCATCAGCCTAACTACCCTGATCTGCAAGGCCATGGAACAGATTATCATGAGCCTCATTAACAAGGACATTGGCAACCTCCACACACTCCATCACACACAGTTTGACTTTGTCAAGGGGAATCATGTCTGTTACATTTGGTTAAATTCTTTGACACCATCACCAAAGGCATAGACAAGGGGGAGACAGTGCACACTGCCTACCATGACCTGACTAAAGACTTTTACAGTATTCCTCACTTGGCCATAATAGATATATGCTCTTAGCTAGGCATCACTCCATATGTTACCAGATGAGTAGCACACCAGCACACAAATAATTTTCTTGGGTGGCAAAAGCCAGGGTACCTTTTTGGCTAGGCTTATATAGGCCCTAGGGCTAATAGACTAGTACCTACCTATGAACCTATGAACCTATGGCACACTGACAGCATCTGCCTACTCAATACAGGGGGAAAACACCTCAAGCGATAGACCTGTAACTAGTGGTGTAACCCAGTGTTCCATCATGGGGCCTCTGTTATGTGTGATATACTACTCTGACGTGCAGAGCACAACAAGTGGGTTATGGCTGACCACATTTGCAGAAGACTGGATGCTGGGTGCTGTCACCAAATACCCTAGTGATGTGGACATCCACCAAGAGAGTCTCATGCAGACACATGAGTGGTGTCAGACACATGGCCTCAGGCTGCATAATGCAAAATGCATCATCATCCACTTTGGGGAGAGTGATGTCACCACAAATTATCACATTACTAACAATGTCCTAAGCATGGAATCAGTTTTGAGGCTGCATACCACAAAATGCAGCATCATCCACTTTGGGGAGAGTGTTGGTACCACAAACTATCATATTACTAACAATGTCCTGTGCACGGAATCAGTTGTGAGGGATTTGGGCACACAGGTTGATGGCACCATGACATTTGATCACCATGTTGCTTCCTTCATAAGGAATACTTTCTATATGGCCCACCTCATATGTAAGGGTATCTCATTCAGGGACATGGGAATCATAACATCCCTGTATTCCCCCCTAAAAAGACACATTATTGAGTATAAAGCCCTTTCATCATGTACCTCACAAAGCACATGCAGCTGCTGGGGAGTCCACAGAGGCCTCTCACCAGGGAATACCAGGGCCTCAAACATGTACCATACACAGATAGGCTAAAAGGCCATCCCTCTACCTGGTTTCATGCAGACTCCTCTGAGGTGACCTCTGTGTGGCATACAAGGTGATCATGGACTCCACCTTGATGGGACTGCTGAACATCTGCAACTCAAGCTCCAGTTGAGTAACCCACATACGAGCCCTCAACCTGGTCTGTGAAATCAACAGGAGTTGTTGGCAGGTCAGATGTGTGTCCCACACACTCACCTAGCTGTGGAATGGACACTCTGCCCACATCAGGAAGAGTATAGCTTTACCCCTTTTTAAGTGAAATCTGGATAACTGGACGGTAAACAGGTCACCCTTGGGATACCACCTGTGTCCCTGTAGGACTGAGGCATCAAGTGCTGACTTGCATAAACATGGACTAAAGTCTGGACTAGGCTTATGAGGGCTTCAGTAGCAATAGCCTAGTAACCTCCTATGATCCTAGGTATACTAGTTATGGCCCCATGTGCTGAGATGGACTGTGTTGTCATGTCTCCATACCCATCATTACTACATGGACTACTGTGGTGTGTCCCCTATGGATGACATCCCAGTACCATGTCATACAGCCACCATCCGACAAATAGGTGAGTGGTACTGCAAATGTATGGGGACAGTGCAACAAAACGTGTGTGACTCAATGGCAGACAGCACTGCAAATGCGCTGTGGGATATCCTCCATGTAGGTGTCCAACATCCGCAGTACACAGATGTTTGCAGAATGGGCACATGTGCCTGATATATGTGGACCCTCTGCCAGACAAATGTGGATGTGTGGCAAACAGTTGACAATACGTACTGTTTGCTCCAGACTGTGGGTAATCTGGCTGTCACATGCCAGACTCCTCAGAAAACAGTTATGGTACACTAATATTTGGTACTTTATACATTCCCTTACGTTGTATTCTCAACATGTACACTTTTTGTCACTGAGGCCGGGCAAGTTTCCCCCCACTACTACTGGCTATGACCTACTGTCTTGCTGTAGTGGGCCAACAGGTATGCTAGGCATAGCTCTCAAGTGATGGGATATGTGTGTGGAGTACACAGTGTCTTAGCCAGAGTACATCAGGAACAGTCAGGGACACCTGCACAACGTTTGAAGCATGTCTGTGTGACATTCACAGACTGATAGGTGCTGACTGACAGTAAATTATGGGATACACCAGCTGTATCCACCAGTACTTACTGTCACTATTGTCTTAAACACAATCCAGTAGCATTCGTACATGAGCTGACCATTGTTGGGGGACTCAGAGGGCCAGAGCTGTGATCTATGTCACAGGAGACAGCCAAAAGGGAATCCTGTAGGTGCCAGACAGCTGACTAAGAGCAACATGTCATTCCAAGATATGTACTACAGGCCTACTGTTGTAATCTCTATTTCCCATAACTGTATCCTCCCATCTGCATCCCATTACATGGGCACTTCTATTACCTACCTGGTATAGTGCTGTTCTCTTTTATGTGCAGCAATACTGTAATATAATGCCTTATGTCCTCACAGTCTTTCATAAAGAAAGTCACAGACCTGTTTACCATAGGCGGCAGCTTGCCTTTTGTAGGTAATACTTATGGACAGATGATTGCCTGTGCACCAGTCTATGGCTCACACTTGCTAATTGCATCCAGAACAGCTGGGTTGCATTTTCATTAGCCAATGGCATGGCACTACAGTGCTATATTTAAGGCCTTCATGTAGGCCTTGGCCCTTTTCTTGGCCTGGAGATGTACATTATCAAGGTGTGGGGACTAAAGCATTACAGAGTGTAGGTAAAAATACTGTCCACTATTTGGATCTTGTGGTATATCCACAGTTTGCATACTATGTTTGGCCATTGTAAACTGACTTTCTGATTATGTGTTAGTATACTGTTTAACAATGTGGGCTGAGGTCAGTAAGGGGACAGACAGATGTGAGTGGCATACGTCATTTGCATCTGAATATGCATGCTGCCACAGTAGCTGCTAGTCTATCAGCTGTGTATGTTTGTAGGGGATAACTGTAACAAATGTCCTTGTTATGTGACCATTCCCCCATCCCTTTCTGTATGGGTGTTGTGTGGATCCCCTGTTCCAGGTGTTTGGGAGGTATGGTGGGTCTGTAGCAGGTAGCTGAACATACTGCCACATATGTTGCTGGCTGCAGCTGCTGCAATCTGGCCAGCAGTCACACTGGGGATTTTGAACACACTGGGGGACAGCAAGCTGTATATATGAGTGAAGGAGCAGTGTCAGCTCTGTTGTTACAGCAAGGCCAGGTTGAGAGTATCCACAACAGTCCAGGTGAGGCCTGTGCCTCAGGTACATATGTTATGTATTAGTGCCATCCAGAGAGTGGTAGGCAACATTTAGGACACCTATACATATCTGTGAAGTGTGTCCTAACCTACAGGCTTTTGCAGTGTTAATATGTGTGGCAATGACTGCAGTAGCAGCAACCAGTTCTGCTTAAAATTGAAGGGCTCAGTCATGCATTTGTTATTTGGACAAGCATGTACCTAACATGCAACAGACTAAAATGGATGTCAGGACTATGTGAGGAAAAATGTACAGCATGCTAGGAATGACTGTAGTAGCAGCATGTGGTTCTGCTTAAAACTGCACATCTCAGTCAGTCATTTGCTGTATTGACAAGCATGTACTTGACATGCTACAGACTGGAATGGAAGCCAGGACTGTGGGTGGCAAAATATAAAGCATGCTAGGAATGTAACAGATTGAGCTACTGAGTCAATACTATAGCAGGTGTATTTGTAAGACATATGTGCATGCATACAATATGTTACACAGGATTGGCATGAACATGTGTGTTCAGATGGGTATGAAGTGTGACACTGAACTGTCTGCCATGATTTTCTAATCTCAGTCTGCACTGACTTGCCAATATTTCAGTACAAAGAATAGGTTTAGTGACAACCATGCAAAACGTAGTTGGCATAACTGTGGACATTCTGCAATAGTCTGTGTAGTTATCAGCTCTACCTGATATCATAGGCCTCACGTACATCCATCAGCATTTATTTGGCTGTGTACTGGTTTGGTGTCTGCACCACAGTCCCAAGTATGCTGTCATTTTCCCCATTATATGTGCAAGCATTGTGTCACTGGCACTCAGGACATGTGTATAGAAGCACTTGTCATTTTTCAGAGCTGAGTGGCTTAGTGAGCTAGTGCACTAAGCTGTAGTTGACAGGGTCCTGGGTTTGAGAGTTGGCAGGGGTTTTTGCTTATATGCATCACTAATATTCAGGCTATGTTTATGTGAGCATATGTTAGTCTACAGAACTGAGTGACTTAGTGGGCTAATGCACTATACCATAGTTGGCAGAACTCTTGTGTTTGAGATTTGATGGGGTAATACTTTTTCTGATATGCAGAACAATGTCAGAAAGACAGCAGGTGATTAAAGCAGTTTTAAGCAGCTTTAAGTGGGTTTGTGCAGGTTTGCGCGAGGCGCTGTAATGTGGCACAGTGCTTAGCTCCTCTTAAACCCACACTATTTCCAAAAAAAGGGCAATAGGAAAGTGGTGAAATGGGGGCAAGCAGGGGGAAAAACAATGTGAAAGGCAGGGAGAGATGTGCAGAATGGGTGTAGAAAAGGACCATAGCTATGCATTTCTTGTACAGCAACAGTTGGGCAAGTTGTGGACAATTTGGAATTTGGATCCTTACAACCCAGAGAGAGGGGTGTGGGTGACATAACTGCGTTGATTAATTGCTGTAATGATTGAATGTGGGCAATGTACATGGGGGAAAAATGGAGAGTCATGTATGGGACATATATATATATATATATATATATATATATATATATATATATATATATGTATTGCAGGGAGATGCACATATTTTTTAAGGAGAGAGTGGAATGATGGGGAAGGGATATACATATGTGTGGGGAGGTAAGTTGGATAGGAGTGGTAGCATTTGCAAACAGACAAGACAGACAAGACAGCAGACATGGGCAGTGCATGACACATGATGGGGGTAAACACCTTGGATGGGGAGGGTGTTGTGGAATCAAAGAGCCATGTGGCCCCAGATGACAGCAGTGGGACTGAGCTCCCCACCCATGGGCAGTCACCACTGCTCCTTCACAGCCCTGAAGGTGACTGTGCTGGGGGCTGGGCACTGGGGCCAGCTTGCCCCTCCAGGTTGGCCAGTCTGCCCTCAATCTGGCGCAGCTGATTGTCAAACCCTTACTGCATTATCCTGCTCACCATGCCTTGTAGCTGTCGCTGGGTGATCACACCGTCTCTTAGTCTGCTCCTGGGGGGGGACGCCCTGTCCCTTGAGGTGGTCCACCCATAGGTGGTACAGGACTGGCAGAGGGGGCAGCTCCAGGTTTGGTCCCAGACATGCCTGGACCCAGTGCCACGGCCGGTTCAGGT
The DNA here is from genome assembly GCF_019279795.1 of Protopterus annectens. Taxonomy (NCBI): domain Eukaryota; kingdom Metazoa; phylum Chordata; order Ceratodontiformes; family Protopteridae; genus Protopterus; species Protopterus annectens. Next base: position 1,603,526,512 of record NC_056735.1, on the reverse strand, counting down.
AGGGTAGGTGGATCCGCAGGAATCGGCCTACCCAGTTGAGCTATGGTGGTGATATTTTTTCAAAATGTATAGGTTACTAATGAGTAAAACATTTAAACATTAGTTATAACAGAATGCCAGGTTGCTCCAATTAATCCAGTAACATGTCAACCTTGGCAGGCATGGGGTTTGACTATCAAAAGACATTCACAGACACACCAGGCATACAGCTGTACCAAGATTAAGCAGTTTTATTGATTTTATCAACTTGCATTATCATTGTACATGTTGACTTTTTATTTACTGAAGTCTTATCACCTTGCTGAGCAATGCTGTTAACACTCTGGCACATCTGAACAGACAAATTAGTAACCCATCTGAACAGCTACTACAGTCATTAATTTACCTGTAATTCCTGTGGGGTGAACATCTTTTAACAATACATAACTGTTTCTATAAATGTTTAGTAGTATTTGTCCCTGGATTCAAACCCTGGTCTGTCTGTGACAAAATGTATATAATACCTAGCATCTATCACACTGAGTTACTGAGCTACTGCTGAGTAGTGATTGACTAATATATGTGTAGAGGTCACCTGGTAACAAACTGACCTGGTAATAGAGGTAGAATGTCATACAAAACTGCAGTGACACTTGAACACACATGCATGAGATTCATGCATGACAGAAATAGAGGTGAACTGTGTATTAATACTTGTAATGCAGGTGTACAAATCTAACCCCTAGTGAATGGGAATATGTGTAATGTGTACAGACCATATTAGTATGCTGGGTTGCCTACCTGACCCATATACAGTTGCAGATGATATATTCACAGTCTACAGCTATTATAGTGTCATACTTGCCAGCAGTAGTGTAACTAAGTTCAGGAAAGCATATAGCTGAAATGCAATGGTTAACACAAGACAGTCCTGAGATAAACACACTTTTATACCTTAGCCATTACTATTCTAGGTTTAGATCATAGTGCACAACAAATATCATAATGCATTACATCTTGTAGTACAGCTCCACATCTACACTTTAGCAAAACTGTTCTTTATCAGCTAACCTTCAGTCACTTCATGGTATTATTCCCATGTTTACTTCACAGCATTTGTAATACACGATTTCTTGACCAACAGCCCATAATACACACATTTTACATAACACAGTTTTATTAGGGGCGACATGAAACAGTGATTGGTATACATTTAACAGTCATTAAAATACATTAAAAATAAAAATAAACACATTTATTAATGAACACTTTAAATAATGCAGGTGTTGCATGACAGCTGTTATTCCACAATGTATGGAGTAGTAACTTTATTTCCTTAACAATTCTGAATGCATTTTAACTTTATTTCCTTAAAATTATGAATGCAGTTGAATTTATTTCCTTAACATTATGACTGCAGTTGTACTTTATTACCTTAACATTATTACTATAGTATAAACTTTTATTTCCTGAACATTATTATTGCAGTAGTAACTTTCTTTCCTTAACATTACCGGGTTTCATGCTTTCATCTAAATTTAACTGTACCTGGCATAACTCACGTATATCAGTCCAGGTCTATGAACACATTCATTGCAGTACACTCAAAACAGAATATATCTACTGGCAGTTATCACTGTACTCCATCTTATTTATATTGTTATAGATTGCAAGATATATCTGTACTCACCACAGTCATGGCACAACCTGGCCAGGTGCCCTGCATGGGCCTCCAGGTTGCTAGGTCTCTCCTCTGCAGCTGTAGGGAGAGAAACACACCATTATGCATACCTGCCTCTCTCACATGCAGACTATTTATTGATAAAACAATGCAAACAATACTTACAAACTTGTGAGACAATGTCATCCTGGGCATCTTGGATTCATGTGGCCAAGAGATCTCCCTTCCTATGATTCGGGTCATCAAAATGTCATGCACCTGCTCACCTGTGTGGGGGATACCAGTTTCACTGGTGAGATTGTGTGCCAGCTGGTTATAGGCCTCTGAATTATATTCTGATCCCTGATACTGGCCCTGTAGCAGCTGGATGTCATGTTTTTTTTACTAGGAGTCCAGCCATGGCCCTGGACTCCAGAATGCCCCACCACTGAACCTCGAAGCATGCCTCTCCAACTCTTGCCATAGCTCCTGCATGGGTCAAACTCCAAAAGCTTCTGGCTGTATTCCCACCTGTTCAGCTTAAATAAGGCTGTTTTCCCACCCTTTGCTGCCATTGGGCCATTTTTAAAAATGTGATGCTTCGTTTACCACTGCACAAACCCACTGAGGTTAGCTAAGCAGTGCTTAAAGTGGCAATGCTTAGTGATGCACAAACCAGTTTAGCTGAGCTGAGTACTGCTTAAACAGGGTTTGCTTAGCAGTGCCCAAATCAGCTAAGTGGAGCTGCACTTTGTTAAGTAGTGCTAAAACAGTCCAGTTTAAGCACTGCTTGGCTTGGCTTAGCAGTGTTTAGCAGAGCTTAGCTAAGGGCAAACCATATTTAAAAATAAATAAATAAAAATAATTAAATTATTTGTTCATTGCTACTACTTATTATTATGTGTATGTATTGTACTTCTATATTTCCTTACCTTATGTATTTTAATTTCTTTATCTTGGAATGTGCATTTTAGGTATTGTAAACTTGGGTGTAACTGGATCTTTTCTCCTCAGGTCTCCACTGATAATGGGCTTCTGGTCAGCTGGTCTAACCCACTTAACAAATGTCAGTACATACATCAAAAAATAATAAAACACAAAATCGCCAAACTGATACAAAAACATACAAGACTGAAGTCCAAGCACCTCTGGAACAATGTTTAAATGTGGAAATAAAAGGAACCACAAGTTGAGAAGCATAAAAACACCAAGTATTTAATGATTCCAGTAACAAAGAAACTAATGAAGTTTGAAACTTGTTTAAACGAACGTGCTAACAGTTTCTTTGTTACTGGAATCATTAAACACTTGGAGTTTTTATACTTCTCAACTTGTGGTTGCTTTCATTTCAACATTTGAACATTGTTCCAGAGGTACATACATCAAAAAATTATAATATTTTGCCATCAAATATAAAAGCTGAATTGTCTGTGTATTTGAACTGTGCACCTACTGCACACAGGGCCATGACTCTAACTATTCAGCTATTTGGATATTTTGAGGACTGCTATACATTTCTTATAGCTCTTGTCTACATTAAAGCAATGCTGGGCACCATGCCGCACCACACAGACATGCTCAGCTATACTTAAACTTGACTTTTGTGTGAAAATTGAAAGTATCCAGTTTCTATTTTTAGAAGTCTGGCACATGTCCATTGCTAAGTGCCACACCATGCCATGCAAACACAAAATAAATAAATAAATAAAATAAATGATAACATAATTAACTTTAATATTTAAGTGCCATCCGGTGCTTTAACAGTGCAGGGGGTGTTACTCATCTCCAGACACTGTAACACACCCCCTACACTGATTCTTTAACCATGTTACACAGCTCTCTCAGTAGTGCACCTTCATTAAGATGCAAGGTGCGCTGCCAAGGGGGAGCCGCAGACAAGGTCACAATACACTCCATGTAGAACTTACACTATTGCTACTCAGAGTTTATTAAATCCCCACCTTAGTCTTTTCACATACAATCTAATAACAACTCAGCAGAGAAGTATTTTAGGTTATTACAGTATTCTACACATCGGGCAGAAGTTCACAGCAGCACTCTTAGTATAAACCAGTTATAATGCAAAATGCCAGACACTTATAAACATATTCATGTACTGCAAAACAATAAGTGAATGCACGCCCACCAAACTGCTAGCAAACATAAGTATGCACATTAAACTTAGGATACCAAAATGAAATACAGTGCCTTGCAGTATTGTGTTAGAATACTGTTTTAACTACATCAATAAATTGTTTACAGAACCAGACTTGAGCTTGGTGATTTCCTTCATTTTGATGTAGTATTCACTCTACACACTTGTGTTGAATATTTATGTACTGATCATCCACATGACATTTTCCTTTAGGATTGCATTATGAGACTTTCAGAAAGTAACAATAGGATGATATGCTGAAAAACGTACTATGTGGGATGTGAGCCACTGTATTAGTTGCTCAAATACTTAGCACGTTAAATATGGCATGTTGCAAATGAAAAATGAAGAATATTCTGGCAAAATATAGATGGGGTTTACTTTTGATTTAATGCCAGTTTAAAACAAAGTAGTTTAGGTTATTATAAAACTTGGTGTATTGAGCAAACGTTCAACTCAGCAACCAAAATGACAAATGAGTATAATGCAAAGTAGCAATGATATACAAACTAAAGGCACTAAGGCCTGTCTTTGAATGTCTATTTCACTTTACCTTTGAGATTTCACTATGCAACATTCAGATAATAATATCAACATGTTCAGACATAAAACACCCAGGACTAATTCTAACCTCAGAGTTTTGACTGCAACACGCCTCTGAAGATGACCTCTACCCAGCTTCAGATGCATCAAAGCATGGCATTTAACCACAGCATGCTCTCTCTTTCTCTAGCCTTTTTTACATCTGATCTAATGATAAGTATTACTGGCTTCATTATCTTTACTGTATTATGTACACTGAGAGGAAGTTTAGACAATCACTCTAAATGTAAACAAGGTATTTCACAAAATGTCACATTGCTGTATTACTTGTCTGTAAAATGTTTTATCTCAATCCCTCATGGAAAATGTATTATGAAATCTTCAGAGAGAAATAACATTATGATAAGCTACAAAAACACACAAGACTCCTCTTCTACTATTATGGCCTTCAAGGAGTACTAAGCTATAACTCACCCACAGCATCAGCTGCTGAAACATTCAGCATGTTAACTATGTCATGTTACAAATAAAAATAAATCTTGAAAATATAAAAGATTATTAATCCTACTGCTGGGACAGCTAGGAAGAGAAGCATTTACTCTAGGCCACTTTTGTATTCTGCATTCTAAAAAGAAATGCAGCACAGCAAAAGCCTTGCAAAGTTGATAAAAAGCAAAATGTCAGACTCTGGCAATAAAGGCATATGTAGCAATGCTCTAGTCCCTCTTAATTTCAAGTACTATATCTAAATTACTATTTCAGATTTCATTATGAACCTTTAAAGTAGGGACAGCAGAGTAATGGACTTCAAACTGCATGCAAGACTACTATTCTACCCTTTGAAATCTTAGTGTAACTCAAAGATAAGTTTGCAATAGTCAGCTTAGCTGAATGAAAATATAGCATTGCAGTCATGCCATTTAAACAGTGGATGTTTCCTGCCAAAATATATAGCATTTTTACTTCTGACATAATAAAATCTCAGTACATATATATTTTGGACATCATTTTTTCCTGACATCTTGTGCAGAGGTAAATAACTCCTAGTTGGAAACCAAGTATTGTGACAGACCGTGACAACAAAAGCTTTCTGAAATGCTAAATGTACTAGCTGTAGATAAAAGATGATATGCCATTTCCCTTAAGGTCACTTACAATAAAATTTCAGGGAATTCTAATAAGATACCGTGGAATAAATTGTCCTCAAGATTGCCATTATATCATCAAAAATCTTTAATGTATCTCCATTCTGATTTTACATGACACTGACTGCCTTTCTAAGTAAATGGAATGTAGTGTCCCGTCTAACTGTAGTAAAAAATATTATCTTGTCTGGTCCAAAAAAATAACTAATAATAATAATAATAATAATGATAGTGGTAGTGACATTATTATTATTATTATTATTATTATTATTATTATTATTATTATTATTATTATTATTATTTTGTTTTCCTTTTGGTCTAATCAAGACTTACTGTATGTCTACTCTGTGCATTAGCTTCACTATAGCTTCCTGTGTGATCGGACCTGACCAAACTAGTATTCTCCCTAGCACTCCATGTATGACTTTAGCAAATGTACCACCTTACACTCACACACACACACACACACACACACACACACACACACACACACACACACACACACACACACACACACACACACACATCATTGGAAAGTGTCCATTCCAAGAAGGTACAACACTTTAAACTCTGAAGTCATCATGAAGATATTTATTTGTATTTCTTTATGATTACTTGTTTAACACATTTGCTGACCAGTGTAGAGTATTGATCTCAATGGACAACATTCAGGCCCAGCCACGACTATAGTCAGGAGAAAATTTAAAACAGTTTTACAGCTAACAAAGACAGTCAAGAATAACACAATTATACATTTGACAAAATTAGACAAGCAGACATCTAATAAACTTCAAAAGACATTTTAGTTCACAAAAGATATAAAAATATTTACAATAGAAACATTTTTTGTTAAATGCATTGCAAGAGTACAATTGCTCTTTTGCAGATACTGATCCCCAACAAACCCTTCAAGAATTTTTCAGAAGTTGTCCTATAAGTGTCCTTTGCTTTCGCACATCATTCCCTCCCATGGAATCCATATTCTATATATGTTTGAAGTCTCATTGAGAAGATAATGAAAAAAAAGCATAGCAATGACATTAAAAAAGTTCTGTTTGCTGATGTTGCTCATATAAACTGTCAACCAGCAAATCATATCATTTTCATTCTACACTGATCATGTATAATAGTGGTCATGCAATGGTCCTGTGCTGTCAAATAGAGAATACTTTTGCATCCATTTCCCCAAAAGACATCTGCTTTCTTTATACACATCTTAATGTTTTATTATGAGAAATGTAAAAGAAGCATAGAGAAAAATGCTTTATTTCTTTTTTTTTCAAATGTCTTTTTATTTGTTTTCCATAATATTCAAGACAAGAAAAAGAAAACAGAACAAAACTGTTGATCTATCTGTTTACACATTATGAGCAGCTTGTTTAAATAGGACATTAAAACATTTTAATACAATATACTACAATTTAGAATAGAATTTACAGTAAAGAAATGTCTTATTATTGAGATTGTGTTGTGACACACACTGTGATAAGAATACACAGTAGCAAATTACCTGCACATAATTGCAATACAAAGGAAAAGATTTTGAAATTCAGCATCACACAACAACATCCAAAGAAAAAAGAAAAAAAAAGGAGAAACTAAAACTACCTATAAATATATACATATGTACCTAAGTTGTCACCTTGACTCCTATTGTTTCTACTTTTGACTAGGAAATATAGTTTAGGACTTTATGTATCTTCAGTGTATTTTTACCATTCACGCTAAAATATCAATCAGAAATTTAGAATAGTTTTGGTAGTATGCTAGGTTCTTTTGGCTTTTTGTATAAAGTTTCTTAGCCAATATGTATTATTTGGTTATGTTTTTAAACTCTGTCCACATAAGTTTGGATCTGTCCAACCAGTTTTTAGCTATATAAGATTTTAAAAGAGCACATAAAGTTATTGTAATATGCTTTGTGAGACTGTTGATATTGCCCATAAAGATATGCAATATTGCTATTTTCCATGACAGAGTAGATTTCAATTAATCTGTTTTTTTTCTAGCAAGTGTCTTAGTGAGCACCACAATTTGTGTACTGTTTTGCAACTCTGGAATATATGAATAATGTGAGCTTCTATGTTGGGGCAAAATGGGCAAAATGGTGAATTAGATGGATTGAATCTGTTAATATGTGCAGGTGTGTGATATGCATTATTAAAAATCATGATCTGAGTGTAGATACGTTTCTTAAGAGGTGTTAATTTCATGGTGTTTACAATGGCTAGTTCCTTCTGATTTACTGTCATGTTGCTACTTTTTACGTCCCAATATTTTGAAAAAATAATTCTATCTTGAAATTTAATTTTAGTTATTAATTTATAGGTGTTTGAGAGCATTTATTTATTGTATAAAAGCATCTTTTGAATTTTGCTGTGCTAATTTAAAGTCCTGCTCATTAACTGTGATGTCTATAGTTAGTTTATTGACCAAGTATAAAACTTGTTTAATTATTAATTGGTATTTATTACTTGCTTTTAGATGAGTCTTGATATCATCCATTGATAGGTATTGTAATTGGTAAAAGTCCCATACCAAATGATTCTTTATTAAGGGATAATTGTCTAAGTTTAGCATGGAATTGACAAGTTTTATATCAGATTTGTTAAGAATTGGTTGTAAAAGAGTGATAGTGTCTTTTAGTTTTAATGATGTTAACAGTTTCTTGAAAATTTCACTTTTATTTATGAAGATTGGGTGAATTTCTAAAGTCTTGAGAGTTTCTTGGTTTAGAAAGGGAGTAGCTCTAGAAATAATTTTAGATGATATTATATTTTGACAAAATAATTTAATCCATAGTGGATTCCGGTCTTTCCACAGTGGGTCATAGTTTGCTATTTGAATAATGCAACTGGCATTACTGATTTCATGGTACAATTGGAAGTCGGGGAGGCCTAGTCCACCTTTTCTTTGGAAAGTATTAGTTTATGGTAGCTTATTCTGGTGCTTTTTGGATACCAAATGAATTTTGCTACTCGAACTTTTAACTTATTAAGTTATTGGAATTTTAGTTAATGTGGTGTTCAGTTGATTTAAAACTTTAGGGAGTATGTTCAGTTTGATGACTGAAGTTTTTGATAGAGTAGAAAGTTTAAGTTTTTCCCATATCCATTAATATTGCAAAATTTATTAGACCAAATTTTATTGATGTTGTTATTTATCATATCTGATTGTGTATGTCCAAGGAATATGCCTAAGTATTTCAGAATGTATTCCACTTGGTTTTAGTCTCTGGAAAATAAAATTCCTTATGACCTAGGGGATTTAACTGATATATAATTGATTTGTTATGATTAATTGCATAATTTGATACTTTGGAAAATTGGTCTATAGAATCTAAGATTTTACCAAGATAAGTATTAGGGAACTGAAAATAAATATTAAGATCATCAGCAAAGGCTGTGTATTTAATTTGGATTTTTGATATTGAAATAAAATGGTGATATGTTCTTTGACTGATTAATAATAATAGGGCTTCTATATAGAGATTGAACAAATATGGGGAGAGTGGGCAACCCTGTCTGGTGCCGTTTACAATTTTTATCAGGTTTAATGTTTTCTTGTTAATATAGAATGTTGTAGATGCTTTATTATAGAGTGTTTTGACCACTTTTATAAATTCTTGTGTAAATCTGAATTGAAGAAGTAAAAAGAAGAGAAAGTTTTGGTTGACTCCGTCAAAAGCTTTTGTAGCGTCTACTGATAGTTCATATTTAGGGGATTTGTCCTTAGCACAAAGGTGGGATAGGGCATCAAGGGTAAGGGTATTGTCCCATACTAGTCTCTGACTCATAAAGCCTAATTGCTCTGGAGATATTATAGAATGAGTATTTTTTTGTATCCTATGTGCTAGAACTGTTGAAAGCATTTTTATATCTATGTTAATCAGAGATATAGGTCTGTAATAATTTGGATTAGTTGAATCAGTGTTTGGTTTTGGGATAAAAATTGTCTTGGAGTTGTATAGCTATATATTTTAACAAGTTTTGGTGAGATTTGCTGTTTGAAGTATTTATAGAAATCTGCCACATACCCATCCAGACCAGGGGCTTTCCCCTAGTTTCAGCTTTTCAATAGCCATCTTGACTTCCTCTACTATTATTGGAGTTTTTAGATTGTTTGATTGAGTTTCATTAATATGGAGGAATTTGAAATTGCCCACAAAATCTTGATAAAGGTTGCCCTGGATATGATCATGTGAACCATAAATGGATTGAGAATTTTCTTCAAAAGCTTGTATTATTTCCCTATCTGAGTTAAGAGTTTTAACTTTATATTTTATTTCCTCAATTTTACAAGGAGAATTTCTGACATTGATTATTCTGGCTAGCATTTTGGAGGGGGGGGGGTCTGAGCCCATTCCACATATTTGTGTAATGTTTTCAGTTCTATGAATGAATATTGTTTTGTCTGAAATTCATTTAAATGTTTTTGTAGATTTATCATTTGTTTCTCAAGATTAGGTGTGGGATTCTTTTGGATTTCTAACTCAGCTAGTCTTAGCTTGCCTTCTAAGTTACTTATTTTTTCTCCATATTTTTATACTATGATGCTTTTTGAATTAGGGTACCCCTAGCCATAGCTTTGAAGGCTGTCCATTGAAGATCTAAAGGAGTGTTTGTAGTTGCAAGGTTTTCATTTAATTGAGAGAGGGATTCTGACATTTCTTGTTCCACTTCTTTGATTTTAATTTGGTTTGTGTTGAGGGTCCAGTTCGATATATTATAAGTACTACGATTTGATTTATTTTGTGTTATTTTTATGTTAATTTTTGAGTGGTCAGATAATGCTCTAGGTTCTGAGTTATACTGAACTTCATTGAAAGTCATGCTTTTAGAGATTAGAAATATGTCAATTCTGGACCATGTCTTATGAAAGGGGGAGTAATATGTGTATTTGCTATTCGAGTTATCTGCGCTTTTTAGTTCAAAGGTATCAACCAGGTTAAAATCTTCAATTAGTTCAGATTGAAAAGTAGTGACTTGGGGCGATTGCTTATTATTCTTATTCAATCTGTCTTTATTTGGATTTATTGTTATATTCCAGTCCCCACTAATTATGAGCAGATGATCGGGGTACTTTAGTAGCAAGTTATAAATTTCATTCAAAAAATCCTGTTGATAGCTGCAAGGGCCATACACATTACAGAATAACAAGGGTTGCTTATATGCTGGGTGTGAGCATGTGAAGTAACACCACCTGCTTTTTGTATCAATATTATATTTGATTATGTTTCCATTAAAAAAAATCTTAATTATTATGATTGTACCTCTAGATGAAGTACTGTCCCCAGCTGCTATTATTTTGTGGCCACTTGATGTATTTATCTTTATCATTGTCCCATTGCTCTTTGGTCATGTGTTTCTTGTAAAAAAGTTATGCCAAAGTTTGATTGATATATTAGGTGCATAATTAGCTTTTTCTTTTTTATGTTTTGCATGCCATTTATATTCCATTAGGCTACACTGATCATCTTAGAGACTTTTTAAATTCAATATCTATGATACTATAATATCTGTAGGTGCCATAGCAGGGGTGTTTGGTGAAATGTGATGAATAATATGTAATATATGTTATGAAAAGGTGACAATGTACTATTTCAGAAATTCCTCTGTGCTTAACCACTTACTACTACTACCCTCTGAAAGAGGGGAATTGGACAAATAGACATTTAATATGATTATATTGATAGAATTGTAACATTTAAAAACACAAACAGTTATAACTATTATACAATTAAAAATTAACATTCCTAAGAACACCATTACTCTGCCAAGGTACTCGTTACTAAGTCAGCAGCCTTACATTATAAGTAATTAAATACTACTAACCCAGTTAGGAGTTAAGAGTAAATAATACAGTGGAAACTCCTGTGTTTGACAATAAGAAATGACCCTGAGCAGCAGACATTAGAAAGCTAATTTGAGTTGGCTTTCTAGGGTTACCTGGACATTAAGAGTATAACCAGAAATTGCACAAAAAGTTCATATTATCTGCTGTTGTATGTATTCAGGAGGTTAATCTGGTAAGATTTGGCTGGGATAAAGGGCTGAAACACTACAACTCATCTCTTTTGAGATCTATTTAAGTTAATTAGTTAATGGGCAGGCACCAGTTCTAGTAAGGAATGCAATACTATTTAACCAAACACATTAGGAAGCATCAATAGTACTGCCAAGCAAAGCATATCAATAGTATTGCCAAGAGAAGCATATCAGTAGTACTACCAAGCAATGCATATCAATAGTACTGCCAAGAGAAGCATATCAATAGTGCTACCAAGAGAAGCATATAAATAGTACTACCAAGCAAAGTATATCGATAGTACTGCCAAGAGAAACATATCAATAGTATTACCAAGCAAAACATATCACTAGTACTGCCAAGAGAAGCATATCAATAGTATTACCAAGCAAAGGATATCAATAGTACTGCCAAGAGAAGCATATCAATAGTACTACCAAGCAAAGGATATCAATAGTACTGCCAAGAGAAGCATATCAATAGTACTACCAAGAGAAGCACATCAATAGTACTGCCAAGAGAAGCATATCAATAGTAATACCAAGAGAAGCATATCAATAGCAATACCAAGAGAAGCATATCACAATAGTACTGCGAAGAGAAGCATATCAATAGTACTACCAAGCAAAGGATATCAGTAGTACTGCCAAGAGAAGCACATCAATAGTACTACCAAGAGAAGCACGTCAATAGTACTGCCAATAGAAGCATATCGATATTACCACCAAGTGAATCATATCAATAGTACTACCAAGAGGGTGAGAGGAAAAAAAAGGCCCTCATTCTTCTTCAGTTAACTTTCAAGTTTCTTCCATTCATTGTATTATTAAGCGACTTCCTCCTTCGATTTTTTCTTTTTTGCTCCTGCTTTAACTATTTACATTATGCTAACAGTACTTGTTGTTCATGAAGTTAGAATTAAAATCTGGTTCTTTGGGTGCAGTTTTCAGCTGATTTCTTCATCAGCTTGCTTCACCATACTTCCTGTATGACATCCTTCATGTCTGATTGGTTCTTCTGTTGTAGCAACATTTTTTCATTTTATTTTGGATCCCCCTGGTTGCCATAGACTTGCACTGGCTCTGACATCACTCATTGAATTGAATCACATGTGCGACGTGAGGTTAAAGGTTAAAATGGCATCAGGACAGTCCAGCATACTGGAAATAACAGCTTTAGAACATTGCAATGGAAAGAAAAGCACATGGAGAGTTTTTTCATGCAATACTCAGGTAAGCACCTTATTCAGCTTTAAATTAAGTGTATACTAGTGACTTATGCAGCAACCCAATTTAGAAGTCGTCTGCAGTGCACTTATGTTTTTCAGTGTTATTGGAGACATTTTTGGTTACTACCCATTTGTTACTTTAACAGTTTATTTTAATGGAATCTCACTGAATGCCTTTAAAAAGGCAGATTGTGCTTCATATGTGTTGTTTGCTTGATATGAGGACCCTTTGTATTGAAAGTGTAAGGAAGCAGGATATTTCATTTGGAATTTTATCTTATGTTTTTTTAAGTATACACAGAAGGGTGACACTTCTTGTCTCTGTTGCTTAATGGCTAAGGGTAGATCTTGTGCTTCTGTTATTTTATTTCCTTTCCATGCAATTTGTTTTTTAGTTTTGGCAGCTTGTATGATCATGTTTGCATGTGATGCATTCAAGATTCTCACATAGACTTGTATTGGAGCCTCTAGGGTTTGTGATTTTGTTAATGCATGATGGAATCTCTCTATGGTAATATTCTGAGCTTGTTATCCAGGAATAAATCCAGGAATAAATCAATAATTTCTTTTATTGCATTTTGTAGTTGAGCTTGTTCATAGGATTCTGGTATCCCTCTGATAAGCATGTTGTTACGTCTTGAACTGGCTTCTAAGTCTATTATTTTTTGTTGGATTTCATGCATTTATTTTTCTGTGGATTTAGCTTTCTTCTGGATCTCATCTATTTTCATTTAATTTGCCTCAGCCTTCGCTTCATTTTTCTCCAGTCTAGTTAGTATTTGATCCAGATTATTTCCAAAGGTATTTAGTTTTGTGGAAAAGGAAATAATTTCTTCTTGCAAGGGAGTTAAAGCCGCCTTGAGTTCTCCCATAAAAAGGGGTTGTTCCATCTTCAGTTTGGCAGCTTGTTTTTGCCAGTCTGGTTGCTGTTTTGCAGTTTTCTGTCTTTTAGGACAGACTTCTTTCTCAGGTGTAGTTACTTGTGATAATCTTGTTTTTGAAGTTTCAGCTTCCGTTTTATCCATAGTTAAATATTTATCTGAAACTTTCTTCTTTTTGTAGCTTCCTTTGAATTACTGATGAGGCCTGTACTCCTGAAAGGGTCCAAGATTAGCACATGTTATTCCTGCAGATAAGAACGAGAATTCTTTATATTTTATCCAAATTTATTGCAGTATTGATTTAGGATCTTATATCTGTTAGTTATGTCAGTTTTTGGATAAAATAGCAGAAGTGCTGATGCCCCGATTGAGTTATATTAAATAATTTGTCAGGTGCTGACTGAAAAGTGTTCTCCCTAGCTGGCAACCTTCTTGGAATTCAAAAAATGCTTTATTTCAAACTTTTGCTACTATACACATATAAACCCTTCAACTGAAACTAACCATAATAATAACTGTTTTACATATATCATGTATCACTCTTTGCTTTTCTACACATCCTGTCTTCACCAAAACAATATAAATGTTTTCTGTGCACATGTTTGGTCTGTGACTGTGAAGAACATGAAAGTCATAGTGGCCTTGACAATGAATTTTAACTTTTTGTTGATAGACTCATACAATGCCATTTGGTTATAAAGATCACATAATTTTGTGTTTTTATATATACTCCCCAAATCCATTCCTCAAATAACGATATATACCTTCATTGTACCACTCTGATATTAGGCTGTGATGAGGATGAAGGCAAAATGATCACAGTGATGTAGCTCAGCTTGTAGCATTAAAACACTATACACTGTCTCCTTCCATCACAAGCCACATCAAAGATAACTTTATTTTATCACTCTAGCTGTCTTCTCTTTATTTTACAGATTGCTTTCAAAACAGTTATCCATTTCTTGTGATCACCTATAATGTAGGAACACTAAAACTATATTTTAAGTTTCTACTACAACATATCTCATTCCCATGTTAGTTGTAGTAAAGTTAAACAATTTCAAAATGTATTTTGGGGAGGGTAGCATGTTCTGCTACAATTTCCCTAGATTTGCTCATTTTCCTGCTGAAAATAAAAAAAGCACATGCCTACAAGAGAAAACTATCTGAAATGATTAAACAGCTTCATACTAGTTTTAAAATATACAATATATATTAATCCAAGATAGCTCAGCACCCACAGTAGCAGTCCGATGCACTGGTGGTGCCAAATTATCTCATCACCCACAGTTCAAGGATTACATATGATAACATTAAAAGAGAATAGACCATAACAAATAAATATTACATGATATATATCAATATGTAACATCTTTTCAATAATAATCATATTTTCCAGTAATGGACTAACAAATTAAAAATAAACAACTATTAAACTAAACATACTCATTGCATGCTATCAATACTGTTTCCAACAAAAAATAACTAAATGAATATATAATTAAAAAAGAAAGAAATACAAACAATATTGCAAAGTTCGATGGGTAGTGAAAAGCACATCATGTGAATGATTCTAAGACATAGATAGCAAGGTTGAACAACAGACTAATAGAGTAGTATGCAAGTCATGCTGAGGGGTCCATAATAACATGAATCTATGGAACTCCATGTAAATAGGACAATCTATGCATGTAAAAGAAGAAACTTAAAATGGAAGAACAATTCAAAAGTGCATAAAAGCAGGTGTGCTGTACCACAGTGTGAATCACATTTTTCGTATCAGGAGTCATGGTTGAAAACTTGTTTGATTAATAGCACGGGTAGCTTAGCCACATGCATTATCAACCATTATTAGACCCATCATGTTGTGTGTGGTGGCCAGTTTTGCTATAGACAAAAGAAGTTGAGACAGGGCCTGACATACTACCAGCTCATAAACCAGCAGGTTTTGAATAATTTCTTTGTGATTAGATAGGCTACAGGAGACCTGTTGAACTAAGCTGCCCAAAAGCAGAATTGGGGAAGATGCATGTTATGCCCATTACTGTGGATACTAACATATATATAGCTTTAAACATCCTAGCTACAAGGACCTTTCAGCAACCTACTAGGGATACATTAGGAATATTACAAGTGTCAGCTTCACAAATCCTGAGCTGGTTCCTCTACATTATTGTACAGCATGTGGAAGTGCATATTTGTTTCCCATGTTGGCAGAGAAAAGAACCAAACCCAAGTGGGTATTTTATGATACCACACATTTCCCTGGGTTTTGTCTTGTACAGACTTTGCCATCAAGTGCACATTTGGCATGGATCACATTTGGCAATGCATCAGTAGGAAGGACTTCCACTCCCTTAACTGAAAGTATACAGCAATAGCTGGAACACTATTTATAATATGTCTGGTCTGTTTCTAGGATTCACACTTTTGACACATGGCTAGCCTACACCAAAGGTTGTCACAAGGAGATTTTACACCAGGTCATCCTGATAAGTGCACTCATGTATGCTAGGCAGACAAGTCTACAAACTAAAACAAAGTTTAAAATAGTCACACAGGAAAACCAATTGATTAAAAACACAAAAATAAAAATCTAGCAAAGCTAGAATTTCCACTGTGTGATACCTTAAACCTCCAGAGGCAACATAGGATATATGAAAATTACCCTTTAAGGATATCAGTTGTTTCAGCTAAATGGCAATTCTGAATGTCCATGACTTTTTTCTTTTACTTTTAAGCCTTGTTATGGACAATTTCAGGCCGATAAAGCCAACCCCCTCTAGCTGTGGACATGCATACATCATCTGCACAGTATAAGAGGAATGTTTAACTTTTGGAAACATGGTAGTCATACCCAACTGATATCCATAAACCTAAGTACTATGTAAGCAAGGAACAAGCCAAATATAATGTTCTTTGTTATCAAATGTAGGAGTTTCCAGATATGCTCTACAATTCTGCTAGATGAGACCATCCAAAACCTCCCAGACCATGCAAGAAATGGCCTATATGTAGAAAATGCATAATATGCTGAATGGGTGATCAGTCTATCTGAGGGAGACTTACATTAACTAGATACGTTGGGTGAGACACTGCAATACAGCAGACATAATCTGCAGCAAGATTTTTGCCAAGTGTGCAATGCTGTACCTCATGGCATTGAACAAACAGTAAGAGTAGTAAGTGATCTTGTTTGCAGGACCTTCCATACTACTTGTATCAGCAGCAGAAGAGCAGCTGAAGAGTCAGAAAGGGATCGCAAAGTAGCAATATCCCTGCTGTGGCAGACAGGCATAATATATTGCAGCACTGTTACAGGTGTTGTGTCCAGTTCACAGCTGAAGGCCTTACGTTCAGAGGAGTGTACTAGGCTTACTACCAATGGGGCTTTTTAAGTCTAGCCATGTATCCAAAATCTCTGAAAAGTTCTGGTACCCTTGATAAGTGTAAGTAAGGGCTTTGGAGATTAAACAAGCAGGGGCCTAGGAGATGAACCATTTACTAGCTGTCAGTGTCTATTACAGACATAGGTGCCAAACCAGGGATGAATGTCCTCTTCCCTATCCAATGTTCTAAGTTGAATTGGATTAGGGAAGAACTCTTCATCACATGGAAGGAAAGTCTGTTCCAGTCTCTTGGAAATGTACATGTCTGTCCAGCAGGTCCTATTTATATCACAATCAAGGTTTAAGTCTATAGAACTTGTAATTATTGTGCTGTTTATTTTGTGAACATGCAGGTGATTTATCAGGATGTGGCCTGACAATGCCTTGTATGCTAGGCATAGATCTCTCTTCAGCTGCCTATAGGAAACAAAATACAGGGATCATGCTTTGAGGTGATCTGCATAGGACATGTTACATACAACCAGTATTCATTTAATAAGGAACATCTGTGGACATGCCAAATGCTGGATTTTCCTTGTTAGGTACATATAAAGGGGGCATTATACTTAATGATAGGTCTGATCTACCTTGCTCTTCAATAAAGAACTCAAAACCTGCCTTTCTATTTCTCCTTCTTTCTGTTGCAACCATCCTACCCAAGTCATACTTCATTGGTAAGTCCTTAACTTGTCTTACTTCTACCTCACTATTATTAACTTCTTTTTCTTCTTTATTTTTCAGAAAAATATTTCTCTCTTAATTCGTCTCTTTTCAGCATCATTAGCATTAACTTCTTTTTCTTCTTTTTTCTTTCTCTATTAACTGGTACATCTCTGGTTTACTGGTTATATTAACAATGAAAAAGCTGTGTACTATTTGAGTAATTCTTGTGTATAAAACTTTTCATACCCTATGTTATCTACTGTATTAGTGCATTTGTATTCCGCATGTATGTTCATTATTATATAATGTTAATAATTCCTGTATATATTATCTTTTTGTATTTTGTATTTGTATTTTGCATTTGTATTTGTTTTGTGGAGCTTTTCTCCTAGGGTCTCCACTGAAAACAGGCCATGTGGCTCAGTTGGACTAACCGGTTAACAAAATAAAAATAAATAAATACCTTTGTTTATAAGTTGCACAATGTTGAATGATTTCCTCACTGCAGTAGACACATAATGGAAAAGGCTAGATTACTGTCTATGTGTGTCCCCAAATCCCTTACTACTGAGCCAACTCTTAGGGTTGTGTTGTCAATATAATAATTACCAGTGAGGGAAAGACTTCCCAAGGGATATTATTATGCATTTCTTGGCATTCAGTTTTAAACCATGGCTCTGACACAAGTGTTTACCTTTGCCTGCCCTTCCTTGAGAACATTAGTCTTATTGGGGGATTCTATGTCTGCTCCAGTTTTCATTCATCTGCAGATTTTGTCAACCAGAGGCCCTAAACATTGGCCTTGACATCAGACAAGTAGATGCCAAAAAGAAGTGGTCCCAGGATTAAACCCCTGAGAGACACTGCTGGTGACTTGCCTCTTTGTAGAGCTGGACTCCCAAATTCTAACTTCATGGCTGTTCTCTGTAAGCCAGCTGGCTATCTACCGGGTGACGTAAGGGTTTATATATAACCTCTTTAGTTTGTCAACAATACCCAAGTGTAGTATTGTGCCAAATGCATCGGCACAGTCAAGGTAGGCAGTGTGAACTACTTTGCCCTTGTCCATTGCTTTGGTAACCTTTTCAAAGTAGGGCACCAGGATGAGTAGGCATGAACTTCCCTTGATGGAACCAAAGTAGATTGGATCCAGTGTCTAGAGGTTTCCCATTATTGATCATTTCCATGATAATTCTTTCCATGCCTTTGCATATGAGACTAGTGTGTTTATGGGTCTGTAGTTTTCAGGGTCTATAGATGGCTCTTGTTTGTGCAGAGGGAGGTAGATTGCTGTTTTCCATTCATAAGGTACAAAGTCTGTTTTGATGGCTACTGTTAAATAGTAATTTGAAAAGGCCTGAAAGGTCATGTTTCATGCTGTTTAGAAAGCAGCTTGCGATATTGTCTGGGCCCGTCAATGCAGTGCTTTTGCCATTAGAGCGAGCATTCAGGACCTGTTCTGTACTGATAGTAGGGGAAGTTATATTTGATGGTATTTCCTGTGGGAAGGCTTGGAAGGGGGAGAGAGGGGTAATGTTAAATCTGAATTTCTCTGCCAGTAGGTTTGCTATATCTTCTGGATTAGTGCAATTGCCTCTACTAACAATGAGCTCTGCAGAAAATTGTGTATTGCCTTTGATGTTGCAGACATAGCTGAAGAATGCCTTGTGGTTGCACTTGGCGGGAGAGGCAAAATTTACCTTAGATGTGACTTTGCTAGATGTCATTTGTCCTCTGAGTAGTTTGTTTAGTTTCATGAGTGCTTTTGTCCTGCTTGACAACATGACACATCCAACAAAGAACAAAATAATCATGCGTTATGTTACCCAGGTGATGCAATTCAAAGCATGGATTAGCCATGCCATAGTGCATCAGACATCACCATGCTCATGCATTTGTGTGACATAACGGCATAGTCATCATCATCTGGTGGGGACCCAGTGAGAGGTGATGTGAGATGTGGTAGGATCACAGGAAGTGAATATAGTAGCCACATACTCTATGAGGTTTGAGAGTATCAGGGATCACATCCTTCTCCAAAAGTGGAGTCAAGCTGCCATCATGTGACTATTAGAAGTTTGGGGTTACAGCTTCAGGGCCTCACATTGTCCATAATACTGAAGGGGTAGAATTACAGGATTGTCCCTAAACAGTGAGTGCTCCAGAAATTGCTCTTCATTTTGTCTACCATTGTTCTGTCTTCATTGTGAACATATCTGCATTGTTACACAGCCACTAACTTCAAATAACTTGTCACAATTATAACTACGATGAATATACATCATCTATGCTTGTTTTATTGTGTATAGATGAGGCTGTTCTGTTTTGCACAATAATATCTACAACAATTATGATGCAGTAGTGTTGGTCATGCAGCCCTATAAGTGACTAATATTCATATAGCTATAGTTTGAATTGTATCATCAAACTATAGGCTTTTAAAATTTGTGCCATAAGAAGAATGTCTTTGAATTTGCTTTGAATGAACTTATAGAGGTGGATGGGCTAACTGTTGACAATGAGCCAGTAAGTGAGTACATACAAACATACATACCGATATTTCACAAATGGGCATTAATGCCCTTCTAACTTGCCAAAATATCAAAACAGTTTTTCCCATAATAAGTGTCCAGGCTGTTCTTAAAAATATCTAAACTAATGCTTGCTTTAATGTAATTTGGTAGTCTATTCCATGCATCAATTGCTCTCTCAGAGAGCCAATTACTACACTTCTTATTCCTATAGAATCTTCTACATTGGATGTCTAATGGTTCTCTACTACTTTTTGATAACACAAAACATTTCCCAGAGGTAGTTGTCTCTAAATGCCCTATATACCTGATTAAAGTCTCCTCTTAAAAAAAACAAAAAAAAAAAAAAAAAAACAAAATATATATATATAGATAGATAGATAGATAGATAGATATATTAGTCATAATAACTTAAATTTTCACATAAATGGATGCATTTAGTATATTTTCACTATACTCTTTCCAGTTTACTCATGCTTAATTTCTTAAAAGGTTTCCATATTGTTATTCCATACTCAAATTCAGGTCTAATGTAATTAATAAACGATGACTTCTTTATTTCTAATTTCTTAGACTTTATAAATCTTCTTTTATACATCCTATAGTTCTATAACAAACATTAACCAATTGGTTAATAGGATTAGAAAAACTCAAAGAAGGATCTATCCATATATCCAGGTCCTTAAATGAATCTACAGTTTCAATAACTGTGTGCTGTATTAAATATTCACCTTCCAGCTTATGTCGTCCAAATCTCAACTGCTTAGTTTTTAATGTATTTATCAGCATATTATTCTCCTTTGTGCAAATGGTCAATTTAGTCAATTTATTTTGCAGACATACCCCATCTGTAAAACATGTAATCAGTTTACCCAATTTCAAGTCACCTGCATACATACTGTAGAATACCTCCGTTGAAAAAGATAGATCTGAAAGATACACTCTAAATATATGCTTAGGACAGAGCCCTGTGGGACTCCCTGACTGTAACCAAGAATTTCATCTGTACAATTGCTGCTTGACACTTGCCATGTCATATTTGTAAGCCATGCAGCTATCCATCTTACCAAGAGTGCAACAATACCTAGTTGCTCTAATTTTTTGAGCAGTGTTTTGTGAATGACCCTGTGAAATGCTGAAGTTAAATCTGCATAAACTATATCACAGCAAATCTTTCATTCATAGCTGTTATAGAACATCATGTTATAGGCGTTAATAGATCTGTTCTCAACACATTCATGCTTGTATATGGTTTCAAGTCCCAGCCTTTCCAATTCTGACAATACCTTATCCAAATTATCCTCTCCATTATTTTTCCACAACATGAAAGTAGACTTTAGGGTCTGTATGACTTTGCATTTGTTCTTCTCCCCTTTTCCTTAAAGACAGGTTTAATAAGTGCATGTCTCCAATCTTGAGGAATCTCCCCATATTTATACGACCTAGAAAATAATAGATATAACAGTAGTGTAAGTTCTTGTTGAAGTGTTCTCAGGTCATTATTACTAATTTTGTCTCATCCCTGTGCTTTGTTTGGATCCAGTGTTTACACCACCCCCTATAGGATCAAATTCCGACAATCCAAAGCAAACTGCTAATGCTTTTAATACCTTCTTCACTGAGACCATCCAAACAGTTGCTAATCAACTAACAGCCGATAGCTCTGCCCTTCCAACCAATACTACTAACTCTCTCCCAACTCTAAACCTGCAACCTGTCCCAACTTCCCTCATCTGCAACCTTTTAAGTAAACTAAAACCTACTACCCCCTCAGCTGACCAGCTACCTGCTGAATACCTGCAAAAGGCAGCCAAAGTCATAGCTTATCCTGTATCATTGCTGATAAATAGAACCATACAAGAAAGCACTATTCCCACCATCTGGAAAATCTCCTACATTATCCTCCTAGACAAGGGTGGAAAATCCATAGAATATTCTAACTATCGTCCCATAGCACTGCTTTCCCCATTAGCTAAAATAATGGAAAAGTGCATCCACAGACAGTTACTAGACCACCTACTCCAGAACAATTTCCTGGCCAAATCTCAACATGGCTTCAGGCCTTTCCACAGTACAACAACTGCACTCCTGTCCTTCACTGATAGCATCAATAAAAACCCTAATAACAGTCTTCTCTCTTCAGCACTTTTCATCTCCCTTTCAAAAGCATTCAACATGGTCAACCACCACTAACTTCTCAATATTCTAAAATCCTTCTCTCTGGACACAAAGACTATAAAATGGTTCCAGTCCTACCTTGATAATAGACAGCAGGCAGTGCTATGGGACAACAACCTTTCATCCCATCTCCCAGTTACCCTGGGTGTTCCTCAGGGCTCTACATTGGGCCCCTTCCTTTTCTCAATATTTATTAATGACCTCAACCTAGCTATTCCTTTAACTAACTGTGTACAATACACAGCTGATTCAACAATAATCTGCTCAGCTAAATCTCAATCTCAACTACAGACTCTAACTCAGACAATGTTCAATAAAACAGAAAACTGGTTTCTACAATGCTGCATCCTCTTGAACCCCCCCCCCCCAAAAAAAAAAAAAAACTCCTCCTCTTCACTCCTACCCGTACATCACGCCCAATGAACTTTTCAGTCTTATCCAATAATGGTACACTCATATCTCCCAATCCAACAACTAAAATTCTAGGGGTAACCATTGATAACAACCTGAACTTTGAAACCCATATCAACAACACCATAAAAACTGTCAACAGGAAACTAGGCTCCCTCTATAGGATAAAACCCTTTCTCTCCCCACTAGCCAGAACCACTATTGCCTTTTCCCACCTTATCTCCACACTTCTCTATGCTTTTTCCATATATACTAACTTATCAAAAAATAACCTCAACAAGCTAGCCAACGCTTACAATAGCATTGCCAGATTTGCTACTTCTTCCTCCTTTAGGACCCATCACTGCCATAACCTGAAACAATTAGGCTGATTAGAGGTTCTGAATCAGATTCACTTTAAACAACTCACCATTGCACACAAAACCCTTTTCCAACCTATCAATACTCCAATACTTGCTAGTCTCATTACGCAATATAAGAACCTTTCAACTTTACGCTCATCTAATAAACTACTTATATCAACATGTAAATCTAATAACATGGCAGGAGCTGCTCTGTTCTCAAATGCAGTTGGAAAGTATTGGAACCAACTCCCCCATGAACTTACATCACTGTCTTCATTTACACTTTTTAAACACAATCTGAAACTCTGTCTTAAAACCCATTGGTTATGTCCCTGTACAAATCCAGATTAATCTCATACTATATCCCATATGCCCTCGCTTAACACCTAATTCCTGCTCTATCTGTGTCTTTCTAGAGCAAGGCCTATCCTTTGCAAAAACATATCTTATCCTAATAGAGATAATTTAAAATACCTAGTTAAATTTTTCTGCATATAATTCTAAAGCATCCTACCTAAGGCAGGCAACAAGTATTGTTTAAACTGTGAGCATTGCTGAACTGTTGAAACTTGAAGTATGTATTTGTTTAACAATTACTTTCTAGTTACTAATGATGTCTTGTACATAAAGTCTACAATATCTTATCTAATGCTTGTAACATGTTTTTTGTATAAACTGTGAAGATTCCTGAACTGTTTAAAATTTGTAGTATTTAACTGTATAACAACTAGTACCTGTATGTTAGTAGCCTAGTAATCTATTGGAGCTTATCTCCCCGTGACTCTACTGAAAATGGACATAAATCCAGTTAGACTATCCCAGTCAACAAATGTAAAATAAATAAATAAAATAAAATACAATCTAATTTAATTTCAATATTTGAGGTTACCTGGATGCCACTAGGAAAACTTGCAACAATATTTGAGGTTACATGGATGCCAGTAGGAAACTTGTAAACCCTGTGTGGAGCTAAACTGCTTTGCATAAGATTTTGTAAATATATCTATAATTTGTTGTGTCTGAGAATAAATTTTAGAATCTACAAAGAGTTTATCAGTTTGTATGACTTTACCCCTTTCATATCTTATACGTCTATAAAATGGTTTCCTACTATGCTCAAAATCTTTATATACATTTTCTTCAAAATTTTCTTGATCTTGTCTCACACTATGCTTAATTTGTTTGTCCAGCTTGTTTATTTCAGTTTTCAAAGTTGGAGTTTGACCTCTTTTTCCAATTCTTAGATTTTGTGTTTCTCACCTTAATTAAGTAGCTGGTTCTTATGGAAATATATCCTCCTGACACTGCATGTCTCGATCCTGATGTTAAACATATTTTTGATTTTTTTTTTTGTATTCAAACAATTTCTCTATCAAAACTTTTCAAATTCCCTTTTTTAGTTTTTCCATTGAACTCATCACTCCAGTTAGGTTTACACAGTGACTATCTTGTTTCCATATAATCTGTTATTAATCTTCTGTGCATTTGTTTAGATTTCAGTTTGACAAAATTATTTAGCAATAAATTAACCTTTATAACCCCATGATCACTGCACATCAACTGTGGTAAAACTTGACATGAAGTAACTGTAGTTTCTTTAGGAACACAAAACATGTTCCGTTCCCTGGTAGATTTTTTCACAATCTGAAGCAATTGCTGTTCCTGAACATATGTTGTGAATAATTTCCTTTCTATTTTCATCCAGAAAAAAGGAGGTCATTGTCCCACTGTACTCATCCCTCATTAGACCCATTATAGAATACAATGCCCCGTTTGGTATGTACCTCTCAAGACATCTGCAACAACTGGAAAGGCAACAGAAATACCTCACTAAAAGAACCACAGGCCTAAAGCAGATGCCCTACGCTGACCACCTTAAAAAACTCCAGCTATACTCTGTCGCATATCGTCTACTCAGAGGCGATCTTTGCTTAACATACAAGGCTATGTCAAACCCAGAGCTGTTGGACATGCTACACTTAAAGAAATCCCAATCCCTCAGAGCCACACGCTCCAGGGATCTAAACCTTGTCATCACAATAAACAAAACATGCTTGAGGGATAGGTTCCTGACCCAGAGACTCCCCAGACTCTGGAATAGATTGCCCATACATGTCAAGCAGAGTGCCTCTTTGGTCCTCTTCAAAAGGAACCTTGATGATTGGATGGGAGAAAGGAAATTCACCCCGGGGATCACGTCATTCGCCCTGCTAGACAGGGGTCCAGGGAAGTAAATAGTGTATGAAGAAATAGCCAGGGAATTGTTATGGCTAGGCTTGTATAGGCCCTAGGGCTGATAGCCTAGTACCAACCTATGAACCTATAATGTTGTTGAATAAATATTTTCCAGTCTGTTTCTGGTAAATTTATTCTTGTCTCCCGTGTTTCATAGATAAAATGCATGAATTCCTCTAGGTCATCAGCACTTGCTTTGGTGGCCTGTACACTCCAACAATTGTTATATGTTCCAGGGTTGTCTTTATTGTCTCAGTTACTCAGTCTATAGTACTGGTGTTATCTTTGAATATGTAATAATCACAGGTCTCATAACTATCTTTAATCCATAGCATAACACCTCCACCTGATTATTTTGTTAGAATGTCTGTTACAGTAAAAACATTTATACCCTGACAGAACTGGTTTCCAATCATTGTTTATAGACCATGTTTCACAAACAATAACAACATCAAGATTGTTTCAATGTGGAAAACTTTTCAATAGAAAAACTTTAATATTAATGCTTCTAGGATTAACAACCATTAAAGATGCATCAAATGTCGCTATCTGTGCACAGTTAAATTTTGACCTTGCAAAAATCCTGCCTTGTGTTTGTCAAATATTGGAAAGTATCTGCTGCAAAAATTCTCTTCCATGATCTTGACAAGTGCATGCCATCCTGAATTAACACATGTGCCCAAAATTAGGTTCAGATGCTCTACACATTTTTTTTTTAAATGTAGGTATTTACCCCAAAAATCTATTCATTCACAGTGACATGTTTCTCCTTTCTATATGCGATTTGTGAAAAATATGTCCTGACATATGTGCAAACTATGTTATCTAAGAGGGCTGCAAGTTCCCTACTTACCAACAGTCAGATAATCCTTCATGATGAGATCATTTGTATAGACATGAATAAAAACAGATCCATATTTCCTTGCATTAAGATGTTCTAAGACCTGCCACACATCCTCTATTTTTACTTCTGGCAAGCGTAACACTATTCAATGATCATTATCTTTTATTGTCACTGCACAAGTACAACGAAATTTGTAACAATCCTCCTAAGGTGGATTCACATATAGTGAACATGAATAAATAAGAGAATACAATACAATACAATACAATACCAAACAACACAATATAATGCAATGCAGCAAACAACTAAGTTATTGCACGTCAGTATATTGCACATGAAAGGAATAAAGTGCATAGGAATGTAAACATATACCTTATAGTGAAAATGACTATTATCTGTACTCATTGTGAGTATTAAACATTGTTCAGTTCATGTATGGCTCAGAGATAGAAACTGTTCTAAGTCTGTTTGTCCGAGATGGAATAGACCTCAACCATCTGCCAGAAGGCAGCAGCTCAAACATGTAATGCCCAGGGTCAGAAGAGTCTTTCAAGATGTTGGCTGCACTGCTGAGACAGTGAGACCCAAAAAGTTACTGCTAAGAGGGCAGTGAGCAGCCAATGATTTTCTGGGCAGAGTTAAAGATCCTTTGAAGAGCCTTTCTGTATGCTGCCAAACAATTGGCATATCATGTGGAAATGCAGTATGTCAGAACACTTTCAATAAAATAGTGGTAAAAAGACATCAATAGCTTCTACTGCAGGTTACTTTTCCTGAGACTCTTCAGGAAATGGAGTCTCTGCTGTTCCTTCTTCACTGCCTCTGTGGTGTTTATGGACCAAGAGAGGTCTTCTACTACATGTACACCTAGAAACTTGAAGGCAGGAACCCATTTCACACAGTCTCCATTGTCATATATTTTGCTGTGATCTCTGTTTTGTGCCTCTGGAAATCTATTATGAGTTCTTTTGTTTTGGCAAAGTTCAGGGCAAGGATGTTCTCAGTACACCATGCAGCCAGTCTTTGAACTTCATCTCTATATGCTGTTGCATCTCCTCCTGAAATAAGTTCAGCCACTGTGGTGTCATCTGCAAACTTAATGATGGTATTAGCAGAATGAGAGGGGACATAGTCATGGGTGTAAAGAGTATAAAGAAAGGGGCACAGCAAACAGCCTTGTGGGACACCCTTGTTTAGCCTAAGAGTGGCAGGGAAGTATGGCTCTAGTCTTACCATCTGAGGATGGTTAGTCAAAAAGTCTTTAATCCAAAGACAGGTAGGTTCTGAAAATCCTTGAACAGTGTGTTTAGTGACCAGTCTGTCTGGGACAGCTGTGTTAAAAGCTGAACTAAAGTTTACAAAGAGCATCTCACATAGCTCCCATGCTGCTCAGAATGACAAAGTGCAGTATGTCAGGCAGTGGAGATGGCATCTTCCATAGACTTATTTGCAATGTAAACATACTGGTGTTTGTCCAAGGTAACTGGGAGACTGTTCTTGATGTATCACAGAACTAGTTGTTCAAAACACTTTGTGATGACTGGAGTAAGTGTCACTGGACAGTAGTCATTGAGACTGCTGGTGACAAGTTTCTATGGCAGTAGAGTGATCATGGTTGAGTTCAGACAAGATGGAATTGTAGACTTAGAAACAGGTTGAAGATCTTTGTGAAGACCTCACAGAGCTGTGCATTCTTTCATTACCCATGCCGTCACTCCATCAAGGCCAGCAGCCTTTCTTGGATTAACCTCTTTGACCACATGTCTTTCATCATGCTCTTGTACTGTGAAGGTATGGTTGTATGAGGCTACTATAGAAGAAGTGAGACTGCTGTGGCCTATCTGCTGGTGCCTAGGCATGACTGTCTGCTGTTTCAACCTCAAAACAGATGAAGAATTAATTAAGTTCCTCTGCCATCCAGGCACCTCCATCAACAGCCATACTGTTAGTAGTTTTATGATTGGTGATGTGCTGAATACCTCGCCATACTCATCTTGAGTCCTTGTTGATGAAGTGGTCATCTATATTCCTTTCTTTAGCTTGTCTGATGGCTTTCTTTAGGTTGGCTCTAGCCACACTGTAAATGACTCTGCTGTCAGACCTGAAGACTGTATTGTGGTGCTTGAGAAGAGACCTGACCTCCTTTATCATCCAAAGCTTTTTATTAGGGTACACACAAATGTGCTTTCTGACAGTGACATTGGCAACACAGGTTTTTATGCAGCAGTGTACCATTGATGTGTACTCACCCAGATCCTAATTTTTAAAAATTTTCCAGTTAGTTCTTTCAAAGCAAACCTGTAGCTATGAGAGTGTACTTTCTGGCCATGTTTTAACAGTCTTTGAAGTAATTTGATCTTTTCTCCTAACAGGAGTGTATGCTGGAGTCAAAAGTATGGACAAATGGTCGGAGTGGCCTTGAAGAGGCAGCTGTTTGCCCCTATAGCCATCCTTGATATTTGAGTAGGCCTTGTCCAGTGTATTTTCCTCCCTGGTTGCACATTTAATCCCCCAGATTCACTAATTCTCCATGCAGGACTACTCTAGTCCTGCATGGAAGTGCCAGTTTAAGAGGAGGACGGCAGCACACCATGCATATTACGGAAGGCGCACTGCTTGAACACCTAATGCTACATGGAGTGTGAACGAGTGCTACACAGAGCGTGGATGAGTGCAAGGGGAGTGGCTGAGAGCAGAGCTCTCAGAATAAACAAAGTAGAACAGAAGAATGTGTGCATAAAAGAGCGAGACTGTACATAAGTGTTGGCATATCCCCACCAGCAGTCCCCATGTGTTAAACAACAACAGTACACTGAAAAAAAAAAATGAAGAAACCCAAGTAGTAATAGGTTCATAGGTTCGTACTAGGCTAACTACCCTCGTGGGCCATTTCAATCCTAGCCGATTACCCCATGTCAGAATCAAACCCTGCACCTTGTGTTTGTAAGGTAAACACCTTAACCATTATGCCATCTTCCCACCATGTTTTTAAAACTCTGAGTACAGATAACCACAGGTGTATGGGTCTGCCCATCGTGTAGCTACAGGTAAAGCAGCATGAAAGGCTGAAGAGGATAACAAGGAAGGTACAGCAAATGAAGCAGCACAGCAATAGCATAGTGGTCAGAGCATCCACCTAAGGAGGAGGCATTCCTGGCTGGAGTCCCACTGTACCACATATTATTTACCAAGTGTAATCTGTATACGAACAATTATGTACATATTATTGCTGTAGAACCTACCAAATAACAAATAAATGTGAACTGGAGTACTGTATGAAATGCACATGTGAACAGTCAGTACCAGAATGAATAAGTCAGCAATAAGCAGGCGTAAGCACAGATAAGTAGAAGCAAACAAATGTTATTTATTTATTTATTTATTTATTTCCAGTTTGATTACCGGGGAAGTCCACTGGGCCAGAACGTGCCCATTTTCTGTGGAGGTCCGGGGAGAAAAGCTCCATAAGCAATGCGAATACAATCTAAGTTACGTAATGTTGAAGGTAAAAAATACATGTATAAATACATTCATACAGTTAGTAAAATCAAATGCATACAGTATACCTCATAAACATCATTAAGGAAAGTAGATAAAACAGATTTTCAGTAGTTTCCCTTCAGAGCAGCAAGTTTCAACTGTCTGTAATATCGAGATCTGAGGTTACTTGATATTTACAATATTTACATACAAGGAGTAGAGAGAGAGAATTACTTAAACTAAGAAGTAGCTTAAGTTTGTTTTAGGAGCAATAGAAAAATAATAGTTCTAGGGTAGTGTGAAGTGAAAGAGTATAGAGGGTTCAATGGGTAGTTATTTAAATTTAAGTGGGATGAAAGCAGGAACATTTATGTTTAGAAGACAGGTAAGAGAAAAGTTGGGTTTTGAAGGATTCTGGGTTAGATGTTGTTCTAAGTGAAGGAGGGAGAGAGTTCCATTTCCTGCCTAGAGAGTAGGAGAGAAGGAGTTGGCCAGCAGGGCATTTGGGTTTGTGGATAGAGATTCAATTTTGGTGTTCAGATCTTAGAGATCTATTTGGGATGTACGGAGGAAGGATGTTTGTTAAGGCTGGGCATTTATCAGGGTAGAATATTAATTTGAGCAGTGGTTAGTTGGAGATAGTCTAGGTGGTTAGAGAGTTCTAGCCAGTTCAGAGTTTGTAGGGAAAGGCAATGGTGAGTAGAGGTTTTAGATATGGTTGCAAATTTAGAGATCTTATTATAGCAAATTTCGAGTTTTGAGGAGTTGGAAGAAGACAGGTTAGTTAGGAGTGGAGCTCCATATAGTAAAGATGGTAGAATATAGGTAGTTGCTAAGGTATGCCTAGAGGAGTTGGAGAGAAAGTGGTTGTTCCTATAGAGCATACCTAGCTTTTGGTGGGTTTTCTTTATGTTTTGTTGTATGTGGATATCAAATTTAAGGTGCTCGTCTATGGTGATGCCAAGGAGTTTTGCAGATGGGACCACCTCTATAGTAGAGTTGGTTTGGCTTAGGATTTTTAAAGCATTTTTGTCAAAAGTGAAAGCCCTGGAGGGAGGGAAAAGAAGAATTTTAGATTTATTAGAGTTGAGAGAGAGATGATTTTGGTGCATCCAGTTCTCAGTAGTGGATAAAAGCTATTTGGGTTTTTGTCAGTAGTTCAGGAAGGTTAGAGGTGGCACAGACTAAGGTAGAGTCATCAGCGTATTGGATAACTGTTGTGACTGGGATGGCAGTGTGAAAGTTATTTATGAAGATGTTGAAAAGCATGGGTCCAAGGATGGACCCCTGGGGAACACCAGTGGGTGTAGGTAAGAAGGAGGCGGTAGAGTTTTTCCATCTGACAGCTTGAGATCTGTCTGATAGGTAGATGGAGAACCAGGATAGAGTATCAGGGGAGAGATGAAGGTTGGCTAGATGAAAGAGAAGGTGTTTGTGAGAGATGGTGTCAAAGGCTTTAGAAAGATCTAGCAGCACAGTGAAAACTAGTAATCCAAAATCCCTGGCTTGATTGACTGTTTCTAAGAAGGATAATAAGGCAGTAATGGTGCTGTGTCCAGGGCAGAAACCATGTTGGGTGGGTGTTAGGAGGTGGTTCTGGGTTAAGAAAGGCATGAGTTCGTGGTGGACACATTTTTCTAGAATTTTTGATATAGGTGAGAGTAGGGCAATTGGGCGGAAGTTGGAGATATAAGTATTTTTGCCTCCTTTATGAAGCGGTAAAATGTAGGCTGATCGCCAAAGAATAGGAACGTACGACTCTTTTAAAGATCTGTTAATTAAGATGCTGATAGGGAGAGCAATACCTTCAGCAGCACATTTAAGGAAGGAGGAGGGGATGTTGTTAGGGGCATTAGAGCATGGCTTTAATTTGGATAAGAGCCTTTTTATAAATGTGGTTGAGACAGGTTTCAGCTGGAAATTGAGAGGACAGTTAAAAGGGTTGTTAGGTGTAAAGGAAAGAGAGTTGGATGTATTATTGTTTGGAAAGGATTTATTTAGATTAGCTATAGATTCAGTAAATAATTTGTTGAAGTGAGAGCTTAGTTCTGTGTCAGTTATACTAGGGTCAGGGCAGGGGTTATTCCTGGATCCTGGATGGAGAAGGGAATTAACTGATTTCCAGAATTGTTTTGGGTTCTTATTATGGTTGGACTGAAGTTTATTGTAGTAGTTTTTTTTGTCCAGGGTGATTAGTTTTTTTGCTTGGTTGCGGAGTTGGGTGTACTGGAGCAGGGATGAAGGCATTTTATTTTTCTGGTAGACCTTCCAGGATTTGTCCCTTTGATGCATAATTTGTTTTGTTTCTTTGGATAGCCAAGGGGTAGAATTAGCTTTGACTCGTTTGTTTTTTGGTGGGGCTAGGGAGTTCAGAGTATTTAGGAAGATAGAGTTAAATTGTTCTACAGCATTGTCTAGGGGAAGAGTATTTAGGATCTGCCAGTTAGTATGTTTAAAAATGTTTGAGAAAATTGTGGGGTTGAAGTTGCTGAGATTACGAGTGTGGATGTAATGGTGTTGATATTGGGTGGAGTTAGCTGAGCGGTGTATGAAAGTGGGGAGATGGTCACTAAAGGTGTCAGGGATAGTGCCAGAAAGAATTATTTTGTTTGGATGAGAGACTAGGATCCAGTCAATGATGGATCCTGGGGGATTGTTTTTGTTAGGACGGGTGGTTGAGTGGATTACTTGGGTGAAGTTGTAGAGGTTAATGAATTGGGAGGGGGAAGGTGAGTTGATTTTATTCCAATCAATGTTAACGTCGCCTAGAATATAGGTTTCAAATTTGATTTCTGTTGAGGCCCAGTAAAGAATATTTTCGAGGGTAGGGATGTTGTTATCTGAGGATATGTATAGGGAGATAATGCAGATGTTCTTATGCTTATTTAGTCGTAGGAGACTAGCTGTTAGTTCAGCATTTTTGAATTGTGGAGTTGGGATTTGTAAAGGGATTTAGGAGAGGAGGTTAGAGAAGATTAGTGCAGAGCCTCCACCTTTTTTATTTAATCGGTCACTTCTGAGGATTTGGAAACCAGGAGGTAAGATTTCAGAGTCAGCAATATGGGGTTTTAGCCAGGTTTCAGAGATGGCTAAGATGTCAGGTTGGTTGTGGCAAATCCAAGCTTGTAGTTGGTGTATTTTGTTATTGAGGCTCTGAGCATTGATAGTGAAGAACTTAAGGGAGTTAGGAGAGGAAGCGGTAGAAGAAGTGGGAGGGGGACTATGATTGTTTCCAGTGGGAGAAGTAGGGGTTGGGGGGAAGTTGTTAGTAATGAGGCAGGGGCCAGGGTTGGGATGAATATCGCCAGATAAGGCCAGGTCATTATTGGGAGTAACTCTAAGTATTTTGGGTTTATGAAGTAGGAAGCTGTTAGGGGGTAGCAGGAGTTTAAGAGTGAATGATTTTCTTATGGTGAAGTGTTTGGGTTGGAAAAGGTATACAGTGTTTTGGGAGGAATAAGAGAGGAAGATATGTTGTTGTAGTGGGTAGATAGAGATGGTTGTAGGTGAGTACAAGGGATAGTTTGAGTAGGAGGTAGGCATAGGGGTATTTTGTGAGAGTAAGAAGTAGCATAATATAGAGGAATTAGTAGTACAAGAAGTGAGGATGGGACACAGATAGTATGAAGGATTTTGGAGGGCATGTTCAGCATGGGGAAATTGAAGAGATAGATGTAGTGGAAGTGTACAGGCAAAAATGGGGTGGGGAGCTTAGTAAGTGGATGGGGTTGAAAGTATTTGCAGGGGAGAGAAAGGGAGTATGTGTGGTGAGGAGTGAAGTATGATGGAGTGGGATGAGAAAGAGTGGGAAGGGTAGTAAGAAGAAGGACTATGATTAGTTAATTGGTAAAGTGAAGTATAGTGGGGGGGAGGAGTAAGAGTGGGAGGGGGTAATGAGGAAAGGACTCTGATTAGTTAATTGGCATATATGGGAGGGGTTATGAGAGGTATAATGGTAGAGGTGCTGGTGGCGGGTGGGAAATGGGGGTTTGGTAGGGGAGCGGAGTGATCCCGCAGGGCGAATGGAGCAGGAAGAGCCGAAGGAAGGAGAATGCGAGGAAAACAATCAGTAGAGTGTGAGAGCCAGAAGGTAAGTTTGCAGAGATGTATAGTAAGTTTGAAGACTGACAGTGAAGTGGAGTTGAATGGAGGTATGTACTAAAATGACAGTAGAGAAGGGTCAGAGCCTTTAAGACTGAAGGAGATGGGAATTTGTGGAGTGGAGGAAGTGGATAGGTAGTCCTGGGAGAATAGTGAGGGAGAGAGTAGTGGGAGAGATATCTAGGAAACACTGAAGAAGAGAATAAGGTACCGAGTGAGTAGTATGCAATGTAAATGTAAGCAATAGTAAGCATGTGCATGTGCGTATGGGCGGGGTGAAGCACCGCCAACACAGATCAAGCAAAGGAGATGCTAACTGCATGTTACACACTGTGACTGGATGTCAGTAGTGCTAACCTCTGCGCAAACCCGCTCACAACTGATTAAAAGTGCCTTAAGTACACTGTATAAAACGACTGGTGTCACGAGTGGGTCTGTGTACATTAACGGAGTCAGTCGTAGGTATCGCAAAGCATATGTGGCACACAAGTTTGGCTGGTATGCAAACAAAACACAGTACCCAGCAATACCAGTCAAAATTACCAGATATGTAGCTAAATAATTAGAGGTATATGTGTCCGTATGAATACCCATAACTATATAGATATATACCTCCCCTCTCTGTAGTACAAATGTATACATACACAGATAGACATAAAAATAAATACCCACAAATACAGATATACATATGCAGACACCCATATATCCACATGTTGTTAGGACATACACAGATATATACCTATGTACCTATGATAATATACATCACCCAAGAATTACATATGTTCACAGGCTATGCCAATGGAGGTGAGGGGCCCAAGCAAGAAACGTGTAACACATAGCATGACCTCCCCCCTCCCAGCCAGACAGATGAAACATAGAAACAAACCCACAAACAATGTAAACAGTCCACTGCTCTCCAGACCACAGGCAGAATACAACCGGGGTGGGGACACAGTGGACCCGTGAAATTTAATCTTGGAACAGAGACAGGAGCATCCCTTGTGGGACACCCCAAAAATTGTGATATTATGGGAGGAAGCCCGTGCGATGATCTTTCAAGGCGGGGTGTGTGCACACATGGAATACAAGGGTGGGATAGCCTGATGACCCATGGATTGAGACCATGTGCGAGATGGGTCCCGTGAAGTGGTGAGTGAGCAGTGTGTAGTGGTATGTGTAGAAGTGACCAGCACCAAGAGTAAGGCTGAGTGGTGTAGAGGATGTGCTAGTGGGAGAACTATGGGTAGCTCATTATGGGTCTGGGCGTGCAGGTGTTTGTTGGAGTGGGTCCATACGGACAGCCCTAGGGATGTAAGCAATAGTGTTCATTGTGCAGAGGCGCTACCCAACTGGCAGCCACACCCGCTACAAGTCCCACTGCAGCAAAGTCTATTTTACATGGCTAGAATGGAATAACCAGATTTAGATGTATATATGTCGAGGTATGTGTGTATATCTACCCAATGCAACATGGAGATATACCTCTCCCCCTCCATAGTACAAATGTATACATACAGAGACAGAATACATATAAATACCCACATATAGATATATACATATGCAGACACCCATACATCCATATGTCGTTAGACATATATATATATATATATATATATATATATATATATATATATATATATATATATATATATATATATATATATATATATATATATACATACATACATATACAGATATACATGTATATAGTTATGTAGATATGTATATATATATATATATATATATATATATATATATTATATATATAGATATATATATATATATATATATATATATATATATATATATATATGTGTGTGTGTGTGTGTTTAAATATATATATATATATATATATATATATATATATATATATATATATATATATATATACTAGGATATGACACAGCAGTTACAAATTACATATGTTCACAGGCCGTGCCAATGGGTTGAGGGGTCCAATCAACAAACGTGTAACACGTAGCATCAACCCCCCCCCCCAGCTAGACCGGTGAAACATACAAACACATGATACAAGTAAACACACCACTGCTTCCCAGACTGCAGGCAGGATACTACCAGTGGTAGAGATCCACCAATTCTAATCTTGAAACAAAGACATGAATGTCCCTTGTGGGACACCCAAAAATTCACAGATTTTTGGGTTTCCAGCCATTACAAAGATGTCCAACGGCAAACAATGCATGTACCCAGTCTACAAGGTAAAGTAAGACTGATGATCCATGGGGCGAGACAACATATGTGATGGGTCCTGAGAAGTGAGGAGTGGGTAGTGTTTACTGGTGTGGCCAGACCCGACCTGCACCCGGAGTAAGGAAGAGTGCCGAAGTGGATGTGCAGTATGGGAACTATGGGTATGTAATTATGGGCCTAGCTGTGCAGGTGTTGGCTGGAGTGGTTCTATGTGGACCTCCCCAGGGATGTAAGCAATAGTGTGCATTGGGCAGAGCCGACGCCCAACGAGCAGCCATGCCTGGTACAAGTCCCACTGCAGCAAAGTCAGGTTTACATGGCAAAGGACTGTATAACCAGATGTGTTGTTGCAAACCCACTAAATTACACCAAAGAACACTTGGTTGCAACACACCACTGTAGGCATGTAAGCTGGACTAATTGGCATCACAAGGTAGTATTGCTGTCCAGACCTCACTCCGATATTAGCTCTGTCCCTCTCAATCCCCCTGAAAACTGGTGAGTGCTGAAGAAAAGGTGGTGAAATGCCCTTAATAAATAATGATAGTAATACAGAGTTATAGACGTTTCACGTCAGAAATCCTATATAAATCCACATTCCCTTATTTTGAAATGTTTCAGGTTAATACTACAAATATATAGAAAATGTCCTTGATTGTCCCTGATTATGTGAGGAGTTGTCCCTGATTCTGTTGAAGGTTTCCTCTGATCAGTTGAGAGCTATGTTGCTGTCCTCACGCCCACCCAGGGGTGTGATTTTCCAGACCTACCACCAAATGCAGGGTATATACACAGCTGTTGCTGTAGAAGAAATGCCCAGCTGTGGACCTTTCCATCAGTCGTCCTGCACATTGCTGGACATGTCCCCTACTATAAGCCCCTCTGTGTGGCCCAGTAACATCACATACCTATCGACTCCTGTTGCATTCGCAGTAATGTCCACAGTCACATGTAGGTGACACCCTCCACACAACTATATTGGCAGAATCTGGAACCCCCAATCCAGATGTATTACCGCAGCTGTCCCAGACTACACATGTAAAAACACATGAAGGGAAAACCCATGTACACTTGGATCACCACCTGGTGAAGTTCGCCACCACCCAACATTCCAGAACCCTGCACCAGCTACTGACACTGACACCTCCTGTCCTGCCTCACATACATATCCCAACACCCTACAAACCTGCACTACCGCACCCCCACCAATCAGTCGAATGGCCTACTATACAGTTAAAATGACCCCCCCCCTCCACCTAATCGCCTACACCTCCACTATTCACATCTACTCTACAACACAGGTATAGCATATGTAAACCTACCCTGAATACCTGAGTGTAGCCTAACCAGAAATGCTAAACCGGAATTCCACTTAACCATACACTGGCCTTCGTGAACAGTCGTACCTGACATATACACCTGACTTAAGCATGTATAAAACCTACATGTACAGGACATGGTGTGGGGGTATGCGGCAGCCAGCGGGAGTACACCTGTGTGGGGGGAGCTACTCAGATTAAGCAAAGTAGAAGCAAACAGGTTGAAAAAGCTATAACCGGAGGTTAGCAGTGCTTACCATAGCACAAACCCGCGCAAACCCACGTGTCCTGCCCAGCAACATAATGAACTGCCTCTGCAAGACTCAAACCAAGGACACTGCACAATATAGTCACCCACTAAACCATCATAGCAATACAGATGAATGACATATCAGCAAACTAATCCTCACCACAGATAAATCAAAACAAAGATGTGAACTGAATCTATGTACAGTGTCAGGTGGTCTACCTTGCTGCATAACATAAATATGTGAACTGGACTACTGCAGTAAGCGTAGATGTGAGGTGTTATTGTAATAAAGTGTAGAAGTCCCCAGGTCCCTATACAGTGTATGTAGACATGAATCACGGATATCAGACACATAAAACCTGTAATGAAGAATATATTACTGCCAGAAGGCAATAAAGTGCAAATTAACTATTAAGCAATGCTAACCGCAGCACAGCTCAACTTAGTAAGAGTAAGCAATGTGTAGGGGAGCCAATCCAATCTGCCTACAGGTATACCCCTATAAGCACTGCCACCCTTAGGTATGCAGGTGTGCCCCTAGCTTAGCCTCTTCAAACCCAACCCATCACAGAAATGTGTGGGTAAATGGCTGTATATAAACCACACAGGTTGGAATATGTGCCATAAGTGGTGGTAGCTTCCTACTGCAGGCAAAATGGTTGGGGTGGGTGAAGGCACTTGTGTTAGAGCGCAGCACTGGTGCATCCAGGAGTCTTAACTCATGGTATGGCTCCTGGTATAACACCATGAGGAGAGACCACTGCAGGGCTAGTACCAGGGCTCACAGTATAAAATGGAGATCTGGGACAGTCTCGCCCGTGACCTCACCAGTGCCACAGGTATCACCCAGGCTGTTGAGCAGGTCAGGCATCACCATGTTGACCTGAAGCTGTGGAGGGGGGATATACTAGAACAGTGGATCCAGCAGTCTCGGCAGATGGCTAATGCCCCAGTACTGAGTAACTATCCATTTCACTAAGTAGTTAAGAATTGACTAGCTTGTGTATACTATGGATAGATATGGCTACATATCACTGTATACCTCCGACATCTGCAGATGAGCGGGCTGTGAAACAGCAAGCCCATGATGCTAGGTTGCAAAGGCTGCGTTGCAAGGCAGGTTAGTATTCCTCTACATGTACTGTCATAAAAAATACATATAAGAGCATTAGAAAGTGTCGTACCAGTAGGCATACATGTGTAATATTCTGTGAATAATGGTATAACCCTTGGAATGCTTCTGAGTACTCTTCTGTCATATGTAGTTGAACTGTTGCATACTATGAATAGTACTACTGTAGTAAGCAGTGTTACCCATGCTGTGGTATGCAGATAAAATGTGTATGAATGTCTGTATAACAATGATGGAAGTGCTAAGAGGTCAGTCATATTGTACAAGTGAGGGAGACATAGATAGAAGACAGTAGAAAGCCTCACATCAATTCCCTGATGGCACAGTGTACTGTGATGTTAACTATAATTTTGTTGTCACACACAGCAGGGGTTTGAATCCCGGGAGTGCTAGTAAGCTGTATGCATAATTGTACCCCACAACCTTACGGATTTTGTTACAATGTTCAGATAGAAAGGTATATGTATAATTACACCCAACAACTGTACAGAATTGGCTAGAGTGTTCAGATAGAAAGTTGTATGCATAGTCATACACCACAACTGTTCCATTCTGTCCAGCATGTACAGATAAGTGGCCCATATTACTGGCCTGGTACCCGGTCCACCTGAAAAAGCAGTGTGAGGAACCCAGAAATGTAGGCAACTGTTAATGACACATAACAGCAAGTCAAACCTGTACATAGTCATAGAATGTGTAGGAAAGACAAACATGTCACTGTAGCACCTCACCCAAAGTGTATGACAGCAATACACAACATATGTTGCATCAACACCTGCATCTTGTCACGGCTGTATGTGAGACACAGGTCACATATATAATAATCTATAAACATACCAGCGTACAATATAAGGCCATTGGGTAGTGCAATAATACTTGTGAGGGAAATATCACTGCAGTGACTAGGAATGTCGTGGAACTACAAGGATATGTCAGTTGTTAATTGAACACTCTCTCACCCCTACCATATGTGCGAAATAGCCCAATGACACTCCTCAACTGGTATGTGTACACTCCAAACATTTGTTGGTACATATGTCCTGATGGGTTATACATATTCACATTTGTTGCTATGCATGTGCCATGTTATAATACACCCATAATGGTGGCCTGTTGCCATCAATGACACCTGCATGCTCTTGTAATGGCCACTGTTGTTCCATATATGCATGTGTGCTGCTTGCTCTCCAACTGTGGTAAATCCGGTGTGTCGAGTTAATGGGAATGCCTATATATGCTGTCATACATAATCCTGAATGCTGTTGACTGTTACTAAACCATATCTGCCATAAACCCGTGACAAAACAGCTCAAATGGGAAGGCCGGTCCCAACCGACCCACCTGTCCCACCCCAGCTGGCCATGGCACCGAGCACCAGCACATCTGGGGTCCAGCCTGGGACCTCCACCTCTGTGGGCACTGTGCCACCTTTGGGAGGAACTGCTGCAGGGGATTGGGCTCACCACCCCCGAGTGGGCGCGGAGGGGAACTTGTTACCAGTCAACAGGTCTGGGCCATGATGTGTAGGGAACTCGATCTGGAGTAGTGGTGCTATTAGAGGGTGAGACTGCCCCTCCTACATAGCCCCCAGCCCAGCCACCTTCAGGGCCGTGATGGTGCAGTGGTGACTGGCCATGGGTGGGGACATCAGTCCCACGATTTCCAGTTGGGGGTCATGGGCTTACGACTTCCACACACCCCTCCACATACAAGGTGTTTAGCCCCCACATGTGTCATATATCGGCCCTGTATGTGTCTTGTGTGTCTTGTCTGTTAACCTACCCAACCTCCCTCCCTAAATATACCTACTACCCCTCCCCAACATCTCACTCTCACCTGAAAAATAAAACAAGGGCAATCTGTTCCAACAAAATCATGGCCCAAACATAGCTGTCAGTCTTGCACATGTGTCCACTGGACACTTGTAATCTGGTCTATTTGGCATTACAATGACTGTATGCTGTCCTCACCCCTCCCCCAGGGGTTTTAGTGTCCAAATGTACCTGCAAATATAGTATAAATGCACAGCTGTTGCTGTAGAAGAAATGGGTAGCTATGGACCTTTCCCATACTCTTCCTGTACATGCCTAGCTACTGCCCCTACTCTCTTTCCCTCTTTGTGCCCTGTTTTTCACCATTTTCCTATCAACCCCTTAGCGTGGGGGTAAGCAGTAGTCAGCGCCTTTAAGCATCAGTAAGTGTGTTTGTGCGGGCCTGCACGGGGGTAAGCTATGTCTACACAGATTAAGAAATCAAAAGCTAACTGACTATACAAAAACATAAGCGGAGGTTAGCAGTGCTTACCATTGTGCAGACCTGCGCAAACCCACTGACAACTGCATAAAAGTGCCTTAATCCCTCTGTATCCAATGTCCCTTGTTCTGCCCAGCAAAAAATTGTAGTGCCACTCCAAGGCTCAAACCCAGGACCGTGCACTCCATACACAAAGTGCTCTACCACTAAACCATGGCAGATATACATAAACTCATGTTTTCACAAACATATCATCCAGCACAAGCAGTCAACAGTACAGGAAATGTACTAATAGCATACCACACAACCACTTAATGCAAGAATTCTGGACAAAGTGTGCCAAAATGTGGGTACAAGTAGGGATATATGGCAAATACTGCTCTAAGACACATAAAATGTTGCTAGTCACACAGTGATATGCATTAGAACACATATCTTGAAGCAGATGAAGTCTGAAACACAAAAGTGTTTGCACGAGTTACTGACTACAGTCCTGTGATAATCCATGTTGATTGCCAACAGAATGAGGTACAGGCCAAAAATATGATCCGAACATGCATGGACATATGGACAGATATATATCTGGAAATATAGACAGATAGACAGCGATATGTGTATATATATATATATATATATATATATATATATATATATATATATATATATATATATATATATATATATATATATATATATATATATATATATATATATATATATATATATATATGTATACATATAAAAATATCTATAGATGTATATAAATATAGATACAGATAGAACTGTGTATAGCATTACTACATGGGAACAAACACCTGAACCACTCACTACAACATAACAGGCCATATGCACTGTTAATGGGGGTGGGGGCTCAAATGAGGGATATCTAGTAATTAGTGCTCTGTTAACCCCCCCCCCCACAGCCCTAACGAATATGCTGTACAATCCAATACCCAGCACATGCATATTTTTGCTAAAGGACCCTCCACAACACAGCCATAATGCTTTCACAGTAAGCCAATACACCTGTACATGTCAGGGCGATATCTGTAACATAACATGCAGAAAAGTCATTCTAACATAGGGAATGTACAATGTGAAAGGGGTACACATCACAATGGTTCAGATATGCACACACATCTCTACACTGACAAATATGTTCAGGTATATACAAATATATGTATATATCTATATATATATATATATATATATATATATATATATATATATATATATATATATATATATATATATATATATATATATATATATATATATATATATATATATATATATATATATATATATATATATATATATATATATATATATATATATATATATACACAGACAATTGGTATTAATAGCCATACATATGTAGGAGTAGTGTGGAAGTACTGGCTGCAAAGTATAGCGCTCAGCCACAAGCCCTGTAACTGGTACCTGCGAAATGTTCAGTCTGGCAACCTATCCCACAAATGAGAAAACTTACATCAAACATATATACCCACTCATAGTTCAAAGGACATGACACGATACACAGGTATACATACACAGACAACCTTTATTTGTGTACTATACAATAATATATGCCATTACGTACAGCACATGAAGTCTGACATATGTAATCAGTGATGAATGCAAGGCACACACAAAACAGTAAATGCAAGCAATGTGGATATATAATATACTATGCTGTCCAGGCCTAGGCCTTCAGTCAGTACAACAGTAGACAAAGGTTTTGCATTCAAGATAGGTAACAATCAACAATTACTGATGTATTCCAGAAGCCTCCAATTACACCCTGTAGTCAAGCCATAGGGAGGAATGTAATAGTTGTGGTAATGTCAATGTATCGGTCACATATATGGACCCTGACCAATATATTTTGTGGGAGTCCATGATATGACCGGGATGGTAGCAGGAATCCTAGCAGTAATGATAGTCCATTA
Source organism: Protopterus annectens (assembly GCF_019279795.1). Classification (NCBI taxonomy): domain Eukaryota; kingdom Metazoa; phylum Chordata; order Ceratodontiformes; family Protopteridae; genus Protopterus; species Protopterus annectens. The sequence goes on along the minus strand of NC_056735.1, from coordinate 1,603,483,601 downwards.
CCCAACAACCCCTATCTGTATCACAGCAGGACAAAGCCTGCCATTTATGTGGAGGCCAGAGGATGGCACAAAGGGCCATACTTGCAATATTGCTGTTACACATCCTGTTTATTGCTGGTGTTACAAGATTTGTTGCAACGTACCCTTATGCAGGAATACGACCTCAGAAACACAAATGGATGTAGCTATGTACTGATAGCATGCAACAGACAGACTGCCAGTGATATATGTAGGGCAGGACCTGTGTAGTGCACAGACCAAACCAACCACACCCTCCACTGACCATCATGTGGATGGGCCCACAGTTGAGAGCTATGCAGACAGACTGCATTCCATTCTAAACAACTATGTACACACAAACACTGCAAGACCAGCAACATACAAAGCACATATGTACACTACTCACTCTGTCTGTAGGTCTGGAGCCCCATACAAATGTGTAATTGGCATCTGCAATTCCTGTTGTAAGAGGTATTGCAAACTGCTGTTATTAACACTGCTGTCCACATACAGGAAGGTTGTACTCCATACTGGAAAGGTTAAGGGACAATGCCCACATGAGTCAGTATTTTATAGTACTGGATTGCCATGACAGTGGTTAACTGAAGTATTACACAGCAGGCTGCATGCAGTTAGCAACAGTTGCACACTGATTGGTGCAGAGCCCATCACCTGATCATGTGCATCACTTACAAAAGCCATGCTGCAATCCATTCAAACCGGCTCAATCACTGTAGTGGAGAGATAGACAGAGACAGAGAAACACACACACACACACACACACACACACACACACACACACATCAAAAAGACATTTAAAACATAAACCGTAAACAACAGGCAGTCACAGCTGTCAGGAAAAAGAAATGACAGGTAAGTAAAACATATATGTATGTAATTGAAAGTAGTATGTGTACATAATAATAGGAAATATAATGTGGAATGTTGATATGAGCCATCTGTAGTTGTCCCTGTAATGAAGTTCTGCTGAACAACTGCTCTGGACAATACTGTCTATCCCTGTGGGCAGTGGGACATACCCACCAACTGTTTCAGATAAGCAAGAAATGACAAAGAATTAAGCCATAATATGTGTACTTGGTATGTTAGTGTGGGCAATAGCTGGTGGTGGAAGTACTGCCATCATGATAGACACATAGGTGTCAGGGCACACCACATGTAGGATAGTCATGTTAATGTCTAATGCAGCAGGCACAAATGCCATAGGTGTATAATAGGCTTACCAGCAATCTCTCACCATATATACCACCCTAATGTTAGTCTGTGTTCATATGTGACACCTGGCTGTGTTGCAGTAAGGCATAACAGTGCAGCTGTGAATGAAAGACAGTTACAGAATGTGGACCAGATGTCTGTATGCACCCCACATTGAGATATTTATCTGTGTGATATATAATTAGACAGGTATGTCTAAAGAGATACAGACAGTTATACAGATGTAGGTATATAAACACCCACAAGATATATCTAAACATATACGTATACGTATATATATATATATATATATATATATATATATATATATATATATATATATATATATATATATATAGTAGCACTGACAATGGCATGCAGGTGAAATAGTCTGTAACAGGCCAGCAGAGTTAGTGTCCTCACAGGGAGCATGGCTACAAACACGTAGCACAGAGCATGGCACAAATACATAGCACAAAGCTTGGTACAATACAACATCTGTCCCAATGTTAGGTAAGCAGCCAATATACTAATTGCATTCTATGAACAGTTTGTTGTAGCTGATATAGTGGGGGGAGACACAGATGTGTATTAAGAACTATGGTAACCCTGCTGTATGGTTTACTGACCTGTTTCCATCTTTATGTCTTCTAGGGAGGGTGCTCCATATCCATTTTCTGACCTACAGTGCTGCAGAGACCGAGGTGATAGTATCACATTTGGTGCAGCACTATGACCAGCTGTTTGGATGGACAGCCCAAGACCAGCAGTAGAGGACCGCCCTGTGAAATTAACTAGTCCACAGGGTCAATGATGTTGGACTGCATAACCACAGCTATGAGCAGGTCCGGCATCATTCCAGTGACCTGCTTCGCCATGTACATCAGCATGCTGCTGCTGCTGTACGGGGTGACGGCCTCACAAAAGGGGGGGACAAGCTGTCCATCCACCCTTCACCCGTGTGAAGGAGCTACTCAGGAGCCTTGTGGCACATGCCCACCTGCAGCACCAACAACTGGCAGGGCGCATTGTGGAGGTGGGTGCCACCGACACACTGCCTGAGGAGCGTGCAGGTAAGGCCCCAGGGCACATCAGTACACCACTCATGTGTATGCATCTGTACAGGTACATCATGCAAATCTGAGATGTTATATACATAGTCTGTTGCTGTGTAGTAGTAATAAACAGATGTGCATAAGCTGTAGTATTGTGGACCCCTACTGTAGATGTAACATAATGCTACACACACCCTTTATGAATGCCACAGCTGTGGCCACTGACAACAACATTCTTACACTCTTATGTAGGTCCCTCCAGGATACCACCACAGCAGTAGCCTGTAGACTGTGAGTATGGTTCATGTTCATGCATGACAAGACACTGTGCATGTAATGGCTATGGGATATTCCATGCACACATCTAACACACCTACCCATACTGCATGCTGTACATGTTCAAGTTTTGTTGTTGTGAAATGCACTGCATCACAGTAGTGACCATGCTGGGGTATTGGAAGGGTACAAGAGATGCATGCAAGATACCTAACATCCTGTTATTGTACAATGTGTCCACAGGGATGTGGAGTATGGCAGGACACATGGTCTACAGTAGGGACATGTGTGAAACACCACCCTCATGGCTGTAACTGCACACAATCAGGTTATGTAACTGTGGCAGATGTAACCCTGACCCCACAGCAATAGTGACAGCAGCGTGTGCACTCCAAGGGATGTGCACATGAGTAGGTCTTGCAACCATGCAGAGTTCTGGAACATGTGTAGGGTACCCCCCCACAGCCATGGTAAAGTCTGGTGGGTGTCAATGTAATAGTCCTGTACTGGTCATACATGCAATGCTGATGTGATCTGTAAAGCAGACATCAGGCATTCACAAAATATATCCGTTTACATATCATCCCAGGTATGAGGTGCTGTAACACACAGAAGCTGTGAGCATGGGAGCTGACATAACAGACACAGTACTACATAAGCAGCAATGGTTTGTACACCTGTGTGGTATGGTGCACAGTACAAGGCAGGGTGCAGAACAGGTTGATAGTAACAGTTTGTACATGGGTGCAGTGTTGACAAGGGGAAGGGCCATCACCTACCAACACAGCCCATGCATCACACACATGTATACTGCCACTGTGATGAGGTCACTTTGGTTCCAATGCATGCTGTTGAGCACGAGATGTACTGCATGCTGACAGAAGGGTAATGGGAGGACTATGTGTACAAAAGATGTGCAACCCCACATGTAGGTGTGTGTGAGGGGGGGTGTTGAATTTGTGTGTAAGTGCAATCTGGTGGAGTGTGGTCGATGCATCTCTGATGTGGGTGTACATGTGTATCTGTTTGTGTGGGTGTCCATGTATGCACAGGCGATAGTGAGATTGATCACATGGCAGTACTTCTCCTTGGGATTGTGCTGTAGATGTAGTGACACATAAGACACCAGGACAGCCTATCCAATATGCGAACACAGGACAGCTGATAGCATAACAAGGTCTGTAGCACAGAACATGCATTGGGAGGGAAATTACATACCAGGTATACACATCATAATGCCAGCAGCAGATGGTTAACTGGCTACCCACATATGCAGCACTACTAATGCAACGGGGAATTACCAGACCACATCAGTGAGTGTATCCTGGTATTACGGTTGTCCTCATGATGGGTTGACTGTGCAGTAGATGGGGCATGGACTGATCAAGACTGTAGTATGGGCCTCCGGTGTGTGACATATTTAGTGAATATAGCAGCCCCAACCATTTAGGGGCCATGTACACCATGACTGGACATACACAGGGTATTACTGAATGACAGCAGTGAGGTCATGTACTACCTACTCCACCAAAAGTCAGGGAGGTGATGGAGTAACAGGTCATGTGTTGTGATCAAACGTGTAGGCATGGAGAGGTCGGATATGTTAATGGGTAGTATGAATAAGTGTATGTTAGCAAATGCCATGCAGGATGGGAAACATCTGTAACTGAATGTGGGACTGTCTGTATACCCAGGGTAAGGGGGGTAGCAAGGTGGACTGTCAGTGTTTGTGGGTGTACATGTGTGTGTCCATGCCTGTGTGTCTGTGCGTGTCTGTGTGTGTGTGACTGTGTGTGTCTGTGTGTGTGTGACTATGTGTGTGTGTGTGTGTGTGTGTGTGTGTGTGTGTGTGTGTGTGTGTGTGTGTGTGTGTCTGTGTGTATGTCTGAGTGTGTGTACTGTTATGCAAAGCTGCACAGGTCTTAACGTGTGTGTTTGTTTCCCCCACAGGTGGCGAGGTGGGTCAGGTTCCCTTCTGCGTGCAAATTGAGGTAGGTGTTCATACAGACACCGATGATGATGGTACTGGTGAGGCACAGATGGCGTTGTCAGAGGGTGAAACTTCGCCTTCATGTGTCATCATCCTCCTAGCCACCCCAAGCCTGCACACAGTTGCAGTGCCCCTACAAACCCCATCACATGTGGCCATAGCAGAGGGACAGTTTGTGGTTGGTGCAAGTGACCAGGAAGGTGTGGTGTCCATGCCAACTGTGTCTGGTCACAGTAGGCATTAGCAGATGTCTGGCAGGCCACCACATTGGCAGATGTATCATGGTGCTCATGGGAGGGCCACTGGTCATCATGCCCCTGGCAGTGGTGGTGCCACAACTGTTACCACCAGGAGCATGTTTCAGGCTGTAATGGAGGCACAGGCACAAATAGACATGCACACCAGACAGGGCCTGAGGCTGCAGAGGGCTGCTTTTTCATCTGTAAGTGGCAACCTCCATGACATTGCTGCTGCCCTCCCCGAACATACCGAGCTCATGGATAGACATTGGGGTGATATGGTGGACCTCCTCGACAGTGGAATGTCCATGCTTGAACATGTGGTGGGAGTGGTGCGACGTCCGTGTGGACACAGGCCAGAAACACTGGCAGCTGGTGGTCAACGTGGATGTGTCACGCCACCAAGCCGCTCCTGTAGTGGCAGTACCAGCCCCAGCACACCACTGGGGGTGCTGTCCACACCACCCCACAGCAGGCCTCGTGCATGCGGCCTTGGCCAGTCCCAGGTGGGACATGGTTCCAGCGGACACCTGTCATCATCAGGGGAGAGTATCACCTCAAGGTCTGTACCTGCACGTGCCCATGGATCCCCTGGCAGGCACAGTCGGCCTGTCCATGGCCGGAGGTACTGAACAACTGCACACCCTGCCAGATATGGTCTGCAGCTGTCCAACAACACCTGTGTAGGGTGGCCACATGGCAGGACTGAGTGTCTGCATACCCACACACTATGCAATCACACCTAGGGTGACCCCATACCTACACACACCATGCCCCAATCATTGAACAAAACCCCTCACCCACACTTATGGTGACACATGTATGGACAACCCTCAGCCACTGACAAACTAGCAACACACCCTGTGCATATGATGATACCTGTGCCACTTCCCTGTCATCCATAACATCAATGCAGGGACAGGCTAACATGGTTATGATGCACACTGTGACTGTTATAGAGTGCTGTAATGCACTGCAGTTTGAGATGTTGTCAGGGATAATGTGTAATGCATACATGTCAGGTAGTGTAGCCATGCAGCTATGATGCATTTCAGTTGTCAGTAACAGTGATTTTTATCTCCATAATGTTATCCATTTGTGCTACAGTTGTACATGTGTCGGCAGGAGGATGGTTTGCAGTCATATTACACAGGAGTATGGACCTGTGGTGACACCATGGTGACCGCACACAGACGGTAACCTCAGTCCCACTGTTACCACTAGGGGGCCTGTGGGCTTCCAATATCCCAACACCCCTCCTCATCAAGGTGTTCACCTCCCATATGTGTCATATACCGCCCTTGTATGCGTCTTGTGTGTCATGTCTGGTAACCTTCCCACCGTCCCTCCCCAAATATACCAACAGCCCCTCTCCAACATCCCACACCCACCTGAAAAGATAATGGAATTGCAATATGTTCCCACCAAACAATCTCGCCCCGTACATAGCTGTCCATTCTGCACATGTCCACTGGACATGTAATCCAGTCTAATTGGCATCACAATGCAGTTATGTTGTCCTCACCCTTCTCCCAGGGTTTTGAGGGTCCACATCTAGCTTCAGCTGCACTGTTTATGCACAGCTGTTGCTGTAGCAGAAATGGGCAGCTATGGACCTTTCCTACACCCTTCCTGCACATGCCTAGCTCTGTCCCTTACTGTCTTACCCTCTTTGTGCCCCTTTTTCACCACTTTCTTAGCAACCCTTATTTCCATTCCTTTTAAAGAGGTTAGTGTGAGGGTAAGCAAGAGTGTTCTGGCCACCAACAAAATAAACCGCCTCGGCAAGGCTGATACCCAGGACACTGCATACCATACACAAAGTAATTTCCCACTAAACCATGGCAGATGTACATAACCCTGATGTTTCCACAAACATATCATCCAGCCCAGTCATTCAACAGTACAGTGGATGTATAGCAACATATAGATGTATGTGTGTGAGTAAATATATTAATGTCTAAACAGGTACAACATATTGAAATATGTAGATATATGTATATATATATATATATATATATATATATATATATATATATATATATACATATATATATATATATATGTGTATATATAAATATATATATATATATATATATATATATATATATATATATATATATATATATATATATATATATATATATCTGTAGGGATATATACATATATAAATATATATGAACATATACACATGGAAATGCCTACATCTATGGATATATATGTCTACATCTACATGTGTAAATATATACAGCAGGTCGTGTACATGTCAGCAGATATATACATGGACATATAGGGCTGTGGCCCTAATATTCTAAATTACTACAAACGCTGTTAGTAGCGGCTTGTTGCCGAGTAATATCCTCTGCACTGAAACTTGTTACAGCTTGTCGTAGGTTGTATTTTCCACCGCATTTTGACTAGAGGGATCTTTAAATGTTATAGTCACTGTATTAGACCCCAGATACTTACTAACTGGTGGATAGTGTGTACGATTTTTAAGCTAGGACATATGTACATCTGGTTTACAAACACTGTATTAGTCGCCAGGGACTTATTAAACTGGTAGTTTCTTAGTGGGATTTTAGTCGCCAGGACACAAGCAAATCTGTTTTATTTTCTACTGCGTTAGACGCTAGACACTTGTTACCCTTGGTTTATTTTCTACTGCAATTAGACTCTAAGGATTTATACTACCATTGCCCTGTATTTAAGTTACTAGAGACCTTTAAGACCTCCATTTTATGTATGGGATTTTAGTCGCTAAAGTTATAAATAAGCAGTACTTAAGTTTAACGCTATGACAATGATGCCTACTTCCATGTTCCCACTGTTCACAGTTGCTAAGTAATTACTCTTCTTTTGAAACAAGTATACTACTGATGCTGCTTGATTGTAGTGTTTGCCCAGTACAGGAGATCAGCGTTAACTCATAAGATATGCCTAACTGAATTGTAATATAATACACTGTACCTACTCCTTGCATGTACACTTCTAACCTATTTGAATGTGATTGAGCATTTAGCTCTTAACTGCAATGACCCTGTCTTGAATAACTACTTAAGGTAATCTGTATTACTGCATTATATCTGGTGCTACTAGAAATGTACATTACCTTGTAATTACTTGTTGCTGTGATTTGCAGATATTTTATTTTCTTTCTATTGTACCTGTATACTTCTTACATGATATCTCTCCTTCCTCTTCCATGCTAACCTCCTATGTTATTTCTGTTTCCCAATCTTATGTTAACCCTCTTCTATGCTAACCTCCTATGTTTCTTCCTGTTACCTATTTTCCCTAACCCTACTGTTCTGTTTTTGTATTCCAGCATTTTAAGCCTTGTGCTCCTCATCAGTGTCCCTCCCTATTGGCCTATCTCACTTGGATTCCCAGAAGATAAAGCAGGCCATTTTGTGCTGGCACCCAGGAAGCACCTAGCTCCTCCTGAATGACGGTCTAGTGATACTTACTCTCAACATTACGGACTGTACGTCTATTTGCTGAATTATATTATTCTATGTGTTTTCCTCTTGTGGGCAGCACTCACGTGGCTCCAGTTAGGACTGTTTGTCCCCTGCCTACCTGCAGTTTACTAGTTCCCCTTTCATCTTTCCTAGTTACTCCCTCCTGCCCCTGTTTGGCCTAGAGTCTCCCTCCTCTACCAGCTTCACCTCTGTAGCGACGTTATGCTCGCCTGTCCTTTTCTGTTCCCTCGCTGTACCTACACTACTTTCCTGGCTGTTGCATTCCTCTCACTCTTCTTCTCACCTATTGATTCTCTAGATGACTGTATCTTGACTTTTCTGCTTACCTACATACTCTCACTTACTCCTTTCAGGGACCCACTGCTAATCCCTATATATTCTTACATATATACCTTATACCTGTTATATTTTTGTAAAACTACCTTCTCCTCTCCATCTTCCTTTACCTTTCTCCCCAAGCCCTTCTGATTACACTACATAGCTTAGGAAACAGTAACGTTTCAGCTTACTAAACTGATTGACTCGCTCTCCCCTCTAGCTATTTCTGCCCTTCCGCTCCCCTCCCTACCCCTTATCCCACCCGCCGCACGGGCCCTCAGCCTTATACCTCACATACCACACCCCATCTTTGACTACACCTATCCAAAACTCCTACTCTAGTTTGTACCTCCCTCCCAAACACACCCTCCTCCATTACCTCCCCTATCTCCACCCTCCCACACACAGACAAATACTTACTTTAACCCTTCCTTCTAGCTTCTCTTACTAATTCTATAATCTGACCTAACTCCTTAGTTAACTCCTTTCTCCACAGATAAACATGTCCTGCAAAGCTTTCAACACTTCTTCTAAAACTCTGTAACAAAACTGCACGGACAAAACAAATACTTCTATTGATTATTTTGCTTGCTCTCACACTACCCTACTTCCTAACCTGTTATGAATCATGCCTCAATTACCACTTTCACCACACTCCCAAACATACAGCCTCAGATTTCAATAGCCTAAACTTTACACACTTAAATATAACTTCTACCCCAGCTTCCTCCTAGCTAAATATCACAGGCTATCTCATATTAAAGTTCAAAATCTCATGCTTAAGAAACTAAAATACTTCCTGAACTTGTCTAACAAAGCTCACCTTGAATTTACCCACTCTACCTTGGCAGATGGGGACATTCACCCAAACCCAGGGCCTTTCCCTACCTCATCAGACATTATCCCAACCACACTAAACTCTTCCTCACTGATACCAAACTCCAACACTAATACCCTACTCATAGGGCATCTTAACATACGAAGCATAAATAACAAAATCACCCATCTCCACTCTCTTCTTGAACACCACTCCTTTGATATTCTCTGTTTAACTGAAACCTGGTTAAAACCCTTCACTACAGACAATGAAATCACTCCCCAGGTTACAACATCTTAAGACTCGACCGCCAAAACTAAAAAGGTAGAGGAGTAGCTCTTTTATTCAAAAATGAACTCGATGTAACATTAGTACCCTGTGACAGCCTGGACATTAGCAAGTCTGAACTTCTTATCTCAAAGCTTCAACTTAACCCGAAAAAATCTATCTATATAATCTGTATTTATCTACCACCAGGCAACAACATTACTACCTTAGAAAATATCCTCAGTTGGTCCACCTCCACCCACCCACAAGAAACCATAATACTAGGAGACCTTAATCTAGACTGGACCTATTTTAACACTAATAACCCAACCTCTCATATCAACCTCCATGGCTTTACACAGACAATAAGCACCCTACTAGGATAAACAAACCTAATAACAAAGAAAGTATTATTGATTGGATTCTCGTGAATAAACCTCTACTAAAATATAAGTCTGGAACATTACCTGATGACTTTAGTTATCACAATTTAACTTATATTATAAGAGAAAAATGCCCTTACAATACTCCAATTTTTAGAACCATACGATCTCAAACATTTCAACACTATTCAATTTAAAACTGAACTAAATGCCTGTAACTGGAACCCAGTAAAGACACTGCCTCTTGAAGAAGCTGTCCAATACTTTAACACCACATTCCTAACAATTCTAGATTACCATGCTCCAAAACGCTCCATCCGAATTAAATCTAAACCTGCCCTTGGCTATCTAATGACACTAGACAAAACATGTTACTTAGAAATAAAGCATGGAAAAAATGGCGAACTAGCAAATCTCCTATAAACCAACAGACTTTCAGGCACCTAAGAAACACTACCAAAAAAGCCATCTTCACTGATAAAAGGAGTTATTTTAGTAACCTCCAGCAAGCTAATCACAACAACCCTCAAAAGTTCTGGTCAACCCTAAATAGACTTCTTCACCCTGGACAGACTTCCACTCCATCCCCATCTGGGTCTGAAAAGAATTCTGCCCTTGATATAGCCAATACTTTCAACTCTTTCTTTACTGACACTATTAATGCCTTGGCCTCTCATCTCTCTAGTGACAACACTAACATCCCTGACCTTGTATCCCTCAAACTACCAACCTTTAGGCTTCTACCCATCTCTACCTCCTTTATACAGAAATGTATCCATAAACTCAAACCATGCTCCCTTCAGCAGACCAACTTCCATCTGAATTCCTTCAAAAACCAGCCGCGCAAATAGCCTATCCCATATCCATTCTCATTAATAGAACTATAAGTGAAGAAACCATACCTGACATCTGGAAAATCTCACATCATACCCTTACACAAGGAGGTAACTCCTATGATTACTCCAACTATAGACCCATAGCTCTCTTGTCCCCACTCGCTAAGATCATGGAAAAATGTGTTCACCAGCAGTTAATGAACCACCTAATAAAAACAACATTCTTACTACTTGTCAACATGGCTTTAGGCCTTTTCATAGCACAACTACCGCTCTCCTCTCCTTTACTGACCTGATTAACAAGAATCATAATGATAACATCCTGTCTTCAGCTCTCTTTATCGACCTATCCAAAGCCTTTGACATGGTTAATCACTCTCTCCTTATACAAATTCTCAAATCTCTTTCCTTAGAGCCTAAAGCTGTCCACTGGTTCAGTTCCTATCTCTAATAGGAAACAAGCCGTTCTCTGGGATAAGAAACTATCATCTCTTCTACCTATCTCACTTGGGGTCCCCAAGGCTCTATCCTCGGACTCTTCTTTCTCCCTCTTTATAAGCGACCTACAAGCAGCTATTCCCCAGGCTACATGCATACAATGCTGACGACTCCACACTAATTTGCTCTGCTAAATCCATTGCTGAACTCCAAACTAATACTCAAGATATATTCTCCAAAGTCGAAACTTGGTTCTTAAAATGTTGCCTACTCCTTAACGCATAAAAACCAAACTCCTACTCTTTAAGCCTACTAATAGATCCCCTGCACTAGATTTCACTATCTTATCTAATAATGGAACCATTATATCACCTGACCCCACTACCAAACTGCTAGGTGTCACAATAGACAACAACCTTACCTTTGACTGTCACATTAATACCATTAAAAATGTAAACAGGAAACTCGGCTCTCTCTATCGAATTAGGACTTTTTAACCTCCCAGCCAAAGCTAATCTTGCCCACTCTCACCTCATCTCTACTCTTCTCTATGCCTCACCAATCTACACTAACCTCAAAAACAATCTTCACAAGCTATCAACCACCTACAATAACATAGCCAGATTTGTTACTGGTAAGCCTTTAGAACACATCACTGTTTAAATCTGCAGCAACTTAACTGGCTTGAACTGTCTAACATGCTACTTCTTTCCCAACTTACAGTTGTCCATAGAGCTCTATACCAAAGTCAAAATACACCTGCACTTTCTAACCTCTTAACCACATATTCTAATCTAAACTCCCTCGCTCATCAAACAAACTGCTAGTTTCCTTGACAAAATCTAATAACCTAGCTGGTGACTCCTCTTCTCAAATGCCTTGGGTAAACACTGGAATCAACTTCCTACTGAACTTACTTCTATGGCATCTACTACTTTGTTTAAACAAAACTTAGAATCTACCTGAAAAGCCACTGGATGTGTCCCTGTTCAAATCCTGATTAAATGTTAGTTCCTTACCTACCACTCCTCTCCTTTCTTACCCCCTTAACTAGCCTTTCACCACCTTGCCTCCTTCTCCTCACAAATCCTATTCCTTGTGTCTCTGACTATTCCCAGGAAGCTTATATCTTTATCAACTCTACACTGCCCTTCTACTGCTTTTTTTTTGCTAACTCCTGTCCCTTTACTCTCTCTTCTCATGCTACAATATGTAATTATGCTAAAGATGATAGTATTTAGATAGTCTAGGTAGTGTACTTCTTTGTAATCTTGTTTTAGGTTTCAATGTTTTAGTTCTTTTCCTGGTCTCTCTTATTATTTATCAGGTTCTAGAAGTTGTATTGATGTTTAATAGAATGTATTTTAGTTTTTCCAGTTGCCTTCTTTTTGTAATCAAGATGCATTGGTTGAAGTGTTACAAGTCTGTAACTTGTTATTTGTAACTTGTTATTTGTACTCATTATAAATCTCTTATGTCCATATGTGGAGCTTTTCTCCCCGGGCCTCTGCTGAAAATGGAAATATATCCAGTCAGACTAGCCCGGTTAACAAATGTAAAATAAATAAATAAATAAATAAATAAATAAATATAGGTATATACGGACAGACATCTGGTGATAACAATGGGGATATAACAAATTCATATATGTCCTCATGCAACATTAATGGCATTTAGGGGCCCCACGCTGCACACATTATATGTCTGGTACAAATAGGTTTACCCCCCAGCCAAGCACGTCCCCCCGTAATACAGTAACAAGTGCTGCAGATCCCATAACCAGGACCGCATACAACATGGCCATCCCTAGGATACATATACACAGATGGATATATGCAGATACAGGCAGATATATATATATGTAAATACACATACACACAGAGATATGTACAGTACGGTACGTATGTAGTACGTGCAGACAACTTGAGCAGCTAGTATTCATACAGTCACCACCTTAACAACTGGATACTGTATGAGCCACCCATATGAATGACATTCATAGCCTGCAATACATACCCAAAGAGATATTAAAGGGTATAACACCACACACAGGTGCACATAATCGATTGTGACAGCTATATGTGTGTACTATGACAGTTGTATATGCCATGTCATATAGCCGTTTAAATGCTAACATCCATATGAACAGTGTAATGCAACTGTGAAACAGTTATACTGAGACAGTAGTCTGGTAAGGTTGACACATGTTGCTGTCCAGGCCGCCGCCTTCTAGTAGTACAATAGTAATGACAGACTGGCTCACAGCATACCAGACAATCAACAGTACATAATGCAGATGTATATGTCAGCAGCCTTTATCTACACTCTGTACACAATCCCTAGGGGTACAGACCCCAGTTGACACAATGGGATCTATCTGTTACATAACAGGGCATAACTGACACCATCACAATCACACAGACTACCAGAACAGTCCGTACGACAGGCAACAGCAGGCCTGCATTTACCCACGGTGGACTGTATGGTAATGTACATCCAGATACCTTAAGGCACCTTACCCAAGATACCCACAAATGTTGTTACAGCCTAGGTTAGTCATGGTGTACCCCCCCTACACTCACTACTACTGGGCAATATACCACGGTTACGTACACTGCCCTCTGCAGTGCATTAGGGCACACATGTATTGTGTAGGTGGAGCTCACATATATATGGCCCAAACCCCCCAGTATATGTGAGGGACACTATAGCAGTGGAGGGAAGGCAAGAATGACAGCATGACATACACACAGCCCACTACTTAACAAACCCTGACAGCATGTCACCTGTGCTAAGCCAGGGATGTAGATGAAGGACAGAGTCTGGAATACAGGCACATATGTGTACAACTGTTGTCATACAGTAAGCAAGTTATGTAAATGTGTACATATCTATATGGATATATGTATAATGATATGTACATATATGTTTGCCATATGTCCTGCACATGGGGTGGAGCCCTACCTCAGCCCCAATCGTCCCATCTTCTCAGTGCAAGGGGATGTCATGTATGTATTGCAGGTATATTTGTAGGCTATTGTTACTATAATAGGGAGTGTCTTCACAGAAATGGTGTGTGTGGGAGGCCACATCTGCTGTGGACATGTGCGCCATTGGCTACTGACAGACATGCTAAGTTCATCAGAGTACAGTACCACTGCTAGCACAGTAAGCCCCTGTGGACTACAGCTGCAATACGCCCAATATATGTGGACAGTCTAACACATGCTGGTCAGTCCAGGGGTATACACAGATCCCTTTCATGCAGGACATGTGGACCAGGCCAGTCAATGTGGAAGTTAACAGCCATGTAGATGGGTATCACACGTATATACTGGTATACATTCTCCCCCATATATTATACATTCATACACTCTTGTCTGTCCTGACACATAATAACCACTGGTACAGAGGTGCCATAGCCACATACTACCCACTAGTTAGTGACATACATCTGAGCAGCATCCCACTGCTTTGTCTGACATACATGACTGTCATGGTGGCCCAGCAGAAGTACATTTGGCAAGTATCTGGACATGTCATCTCACTGGATAAGTACAGCCATGTGCTAGGCATGTAACAAAGCACAGTGCTAGCTACAGGCAGACTGACTCAACACTGGGCTACATCTCCCATGTGGGGATACACATGTACCTGCATAGATAGCAGGCTCTACAGGTATGTCACATCACAGAGTAACAGACACCTGTGTGAAAGTGCATAACCACAACTAATGTGAACACAGACGCAGCCACATATGGTAAGCTAGTGTACTATTACAGTATATGGACTATCTGACCAACACCATTCTCATATGAGCCACTCACACAACACCCCTACATATACTGGGCCACTAGACAGTGTGTTCCGATGCCTGTCTGTGGTATTGGACATGTGTGTTTTCGCCCCTACAATTATGTACGCTGTTAGGTTGACATACAGTGGAGCAGCATGTAACATCAGATAGGACAGGACCTGGAACAATGACATCTACAACAGTCTCTACACAGGCCAAGGTACATATTCACTATACACACACTGTTGACAATTACCAGACTTACACATACCTCAGTTCTGTGCACACAACCACATAATGGCCAGGATATATCCTCAGTTATAACCCCTACTATACATAACATGTGTAGCCGCCTGATATCTCACTGGCTTGTTATCAGATATGCTGTCAATGACTATGGATTACAGAACATAAACACCCCCTACTGCATGACATATGTACAAAGGTTGACAGAGTTGTGGCTGGAGGCACAAACACAGGGCCAATATTGACATGTCACTATTATACCTTCATGCATATACTGTTGTAACAGGGTTTGTTGCACCATATGTCCTATGAGGGCTGTGACGTCGGTAACTCTCCCAGATGTCACCATCTACTGCCTGCTATCCTCACACTACCTTCTGCATTCCACAGATAGGTGCACCGTAGCTGACACATGAAACCAAAGGCACAACACTGCCCAGTCTGCGGATGACCCTGCAAATGGGGACCCCTCATATACATGGGACTGACATGGCAGGTATTGTGACATGTACGACAGGCATATCCAGACAAACACTGTTAAACCAACAGTAATCCACATGCAGTATAGCAGCACTTACAGTCTGTAGTCAGGTTAGGCATATCTCCCTCCTGTTTGTTGCCCTCTTTCCACAGTGTATGTTGTTAGAGGTAAATCCCCAATCCATCTGAGATGCTTTTTGCCAAACAACAGGTCAAGTTCCTGCTCACGGAGGCTGTAAAGGGCCAACACCACCGTGCTGTTCCTAGGTATTGGGGTGTGCCCATACAATTGGCTATGGGCCTGTTACCACATCTGTTCCACTTGCAATCAGCTAGGGGAGGGCTGCAATTCATGCAGAGGCCATCAGCTGATCATGAGCATCACTTACATTACAAATGCTGCTGCCTAAGCATAGCAGGTGTGCATCTCCAAATCTACTGGAAAGGGAGTGGGAGAGGTTGACAGAGGCAAATACATGTCCAGGGGTGGTGGAGTAAAACAGAAGCATGTTTGTGTCACACACCTGCCAGCACAGGGTATCAACCCCCCAGCAACTATTTAGTGCTATCACAGTTTGATGCAGTTATTGGTTGTGCTACATGAGTTACCTACTGTGGAGCACTCAGAGCATATTTGTGATGATGAGTGACATCTACAACATGGATATGGTAGTTATACAGTAGGTGATGTACACGTGCCTGTCTGCATGAACAGCTGCCAGCATCAACACAGGCACACTCACAGAGGGACGCACACACATTGACACACTTGGCAGGGCCAGGAGTACAACTCATCACTAATGTTATTGCCAAAACTCATTGATGTGCAGGTATCACATGCACCACACGGGTCATATGGAGGTCGTATGGGCATAGAGTATGATGAGGTGTCAGACATCAAACAGCATGCTTCAGTATGCCCTGGGGGTTGTAGTGAGGGTGGATATGGTCAGATGCACCATACAACACACACATGGACACACAGGGTGCCAGTCCTGACATGCATGGGTGCATGTCTGCATGGGTGTGTGGTCGTAAACTGTGCCAGCAGGCTGTACAAGGATAGGGGATGGGTATACCTTGGCATCAGGCCACATGATGATGGTCTGCATTGTGCCTCAGGCCTGTGGTTTCTGCATCTGCCCACACAGGTGGGTATTGCATCCCCCATCCAGTCACCTGCATGACTATTGTGTGTGGCCAATGCTGTGCATCACTTGCTATGTATATGTTCCTTACTCCATGACATGGATGGTGTCTGGGATGTGCATACCTCCCACATGAATGTACAGTGACATGTGGAACTGTACCTGGGGTGTCTGACCCATGTTGTGAACACAGATTATCACTGGATGTGCCAGTCTTGCCCACCTGTGGCATGAACTGGTAATGGGCAGCAGGTTTACCCTGCACTTACATTGATAGCATGCTAACAGCATTCCCTGATGTCAGTGTCATCTGTCTATACAGGGCATGTTATCAGGCATGGTATGTCCATTGGGTGTTGCAAGTGAAGGCACCACAGGTGCTGCAGGTGTCCATTTGGGAACATGGTGGTGGTGCACTGTCTGCATGTACATGCATATTGGACATATGGCCAGGGTAACATGCCCTCTGTAGCCCACTGCTATCACTGCAGAGTTACTATCTGTGGCCAGTATGCAGTATACTACCCACATATTGGCTGTTGCCTAGGCATGTGTGTGTGCTCTGGGTAATAGTGGGGTTGCTAACAGTGATTGGCTGGCCTTGATGTCACATGTTTGGGTATGGCTTTGCACACCTGCCTCTCAGCTAATTTACATCTGGTATCCCTGTATGGTTGACATGATAATATATAGTAGGGCCACCATAAAATAACTGAGCAAAACCCCCTCTACATTGGCCACAGGTGTCAGACACTCACAGCCACCTCTATAGAGGATACGTATTACATGCACACACACACATGCATACCTGTCATGTCTGGGAGTAGAACCTCTACCTAACTAGTTTATCACACTACAGCAGTATGTAGTTAGAGGACACGCTACAGAGATTACTGGGTGTGACATTCCCAGCGGTGTAGTTCTAGGTGAATGACATCAGCAGGCTTGCCAAATGTGAGTATATAAATTGTACAGAGTGTGAACAGCCTAAAAAGCATTGCTCTCTACTCAGTCAGAGACACACACACACACACACACACACACACACACACACACACACACACACACACACACACACACACACACGGATGCCAGATCTGGGGCAAGAACACCTACCTAACTACTTTATCACACTACAGAAGTACACAGTTACAGGACATGCTACAGTGATTGCTGGACTCTGACTTTCCCAGAGGTGTATTTCTTGGTGAGTGACATCAGCAGCCCTGCCAAAGTTGAGTATATGAACTGTACGGAGTGTGAGTAGCATAAAAAGCATTGCTCTCTATTCAGTCAGGAACACACACACACAGATTCACACACAGTTGCCAGGTCTGGGGTTGGAACACCTATCTAACTACTTTATCACACTATAGCATTATACGGTTACAGGATGAGCTATGGAGATTATTGAGGTCCGGCTTTCCCAGATATGTATTTCTAGGTGAGTGACATCAGCAGCCCTGCCAAAGCTGAGTATGTGAACTGTACGGAGTGTGAGAAGCCTAAAAAGCATTACTCTCTACTCAGTCAGCCACACAGATTCATACACAAACACACAGTTGCCAGGTCTTGAGTTAGAACCCCTACCTAAATACTTTATCACACCACAGCTGTATGCAGTTACAGGATGCGCTATGGAGATTACTAGGCTATTACTTTCCCACAGGTGTATACCTAGGTGAGTAGCATCACTGGCCTTGCCAAAGTTCAGTATATGAATTGTATGGGGCTTGAGTATCCTAAAAAGCATTGCTCTCTACACAGCTAGAGACAGGCAAACACACTCACACAGTTGCCAAGTGTGGGGTTTGGACTACTACCTAACTGGTTTATCACTACAGCAGTATGCGGTTATGGGACGTGCCATGGTGATTCCTGAGCTACAGCTCTCACAAAGGTGTATTTCAAGTTGGATGACCTCAGCAGGCTTGTCATACTACTACTATGGGGTGGGCAGTGTGTGCATGGGCCATAACCCATTCATGTAGGGGCTGATATGCCACATGCGGGCACACACGTGGTCATATGTCACAGGTGCATGCATACAGCTACTAGATGACTACTTCCTTGTACAGTCATGTTGCAAAGCTGGCACGAGCACCACATAGTCTGTCATGCTGACAGATGCTGATGGCTAGTATCTGCAGTGAGTGCATCTGCATCTCATGTGGTTGTGGTCCTTTGGCTGTGTGCTGGGTGGGACAGTCCCAGATGGGTCCTTGTTATGGTGACCCTCTTCCACACATCTATGTCCGTCAACCTTTGGCGTATTATAGTGTGGTGTCCTTACATATATGTCTGTATTCCTATCCACTGTATGTGCAAGACAGGAGTGGAGCATACTGACATGTGTCTGCACTAAGAACTGCAACTGTCAGATATGTCTGGTCCACTGATGTTTGCAGACATGGCCTTCATGTGTTTAAGTGTGTGAGCATGCCCAGTATAACCTTTCAGTATGTTGTTGACTGACATTGCCTTCATTCCTCTAATTGTGTGAGCAATACCCAGTATGGCCATCTGTATTGCATGTGTGGAACATGTCCAGGTTGTTTGTACTGCGGTGCTGACCTTTGTGTTGTACACCGACAGGTAGCATTCTGTGTCTGCAGGATATCCATCGGTCATTTGGCTTGTACTGTTGCTACATTTCTGCATAGCGGGGGGGCACCTGACTGTTTCTATATTTCTACTCAGGAGTGGGGGGGGCACACCTGACTGTTACTATTAGTGTACGTAGGATGGGGGGGCACACCTGACACTTCTACACATTTGCTAGGACTGTACTGGTATGTCGTGTACTCCATTTCAGTCTGTAGTCTTGCCTATCATGCTGGCGAGGGGCATACCAGTGCACTAAAGATCCTGGCTTTCACTGCCTACATATTGGTTTCAGACTTCCTAGCCTTCACATCTTCCATCCAAGTGCCTGGCCTGCTGTAGTCTGTCTGTGTAGGCTTGGGGGAGGGTGACACATAGGGCTCATTCAGAGGCCATAGTGCATCATTTGTGTGTGTTTGTCTACACATATTCTGCTGACTGTAACAGTTGTGTATGTGCCCCCCCAACTGGCATGTGTGAGTCACTTACCTTGTGGGTGTCCCAGTATTGAGGGTGGTGCTGCAGGGCTGCCTATGTCGGATGCACAGAGTACACTCCCTATACATGGTTGAGCACAGTTAGTGTCATGTTTGGCATCCCTTTTACTGTATGTGCGAGTTGGAGAGAGGTGACATTCCCTGGGTCCCTACTGTGTCAGTGCATGTGCTATACGTTGCCTCTTTGCCATGGCCAGGGCATACTGGGCATGCCTCCTTCTGCCTACTGGGGCAGGCTCAGGTTGTTCCTCCTCTGAGTCACTCTGTGCCTGTGCAGGCCTTTGCAATGGTGGGGGGCTGTGTTGCCCGGCCCCATGCTGTCCCTGCAGCAGCTGTTTCCACAGAATCATATTCTGTAGCATGGCACATAAAAGGACAATTTGGGTACATGTAGTTGGTGAGTACTGCAAGGCTCCACCAGGTGTGTCCAGACACCGGAACCATGACTTCAGCATCCCAAACACATGCTCTATTATGATTTGTGTTTGTGTGTGTGCCTCATTATGGAGTTCTTGTTCGTGTGTGTGTGCATTTCTGATGAGTGTCATCAGCCATGGCTCCAGTGCGTATCCGGCATCCCCCACAAGGTGACCATGTCAGATGTCCCCATTTGGCAAATCTGTGGTACAGCTGCGTCAAATGCCAGATGTGGGAATCATGGTAACTTCCAGGGCAGCCAGCACACACATTCATTATTATGCCCTGGGCATCGCACACAACCTGGCAGTTGATGGAGGGGAAGCCCTTGCGGTTGATGTAGACCCTACTCCGCTCACTGGGTGGTGCTTTGATGTGTATGTACGTGCAATCTATTGCACCCACTACCGTGGGGTATTCTGCTATTTGATGGAAAAGATGCATATTACTGGCCAATGCCACAGGTGATGGGGAGGTATACGTGCTCACTGACATGTGCTGACATGGCATCCAGGAACTGGTGGAGTACCATGGATGCTGATGCCTGTGATATCCCCATCATATCCCCTGTTGGCCTTTGGAAGCTACCTGTAGCTAGTATACGTAGGTCTACAGATACCTTGGTATCCACTGGGATGGGTTCCCCTCTGTTAGTTCTGCGTGTGAGGCGTGGCCGGCACATCACAACAATCTGCTGTAGGAGGTCCCTGTCCACCATATAGCGCTCCACCATCTCCAGCTCATGTAGCCCTTGGTATGTTACCCTGGGTCTGTACACTTTTCTCCGTCTCCTCACTGTGGGCTGCTCGGCAGCATTCACATCCTCACCACCCTCAGCCTCTTGCACATGCTGGTTTATGATAGCAAAAGCAGCTCCTAGCATTATTTCTATTTTTCGTTTTCTACAATTTCCCCACTTGTATACACCGGTGGTACAGAGTTATTGGGAATAACAAGGGCGGAAAGATGTTTGCATAATTTATAGTGGTGCACTGGGCTGGGCTGTGCTGCTGCCTGTGTGATTGGCTGCATCTGATAAATTCACCTGTCAGCTCAGCTAGTTCTCCTTGATTACCTTCCTACTGCTGTTTTCCCTTCCCATTGCCTCCCTGTTTAGGCCTGTGTGCGCGCCGCGCAAATGGAGTTCTCAAATGTGCACAGAGCTGCTTTTTCCTGGTTTAACTTCCTTTTTCTTCCTGTACAACCTGGTGCATGGCACGCGCACCCGCTTACACTTTGTAAAGAGTGCTAGGCAGGTTTAGACATGCCCCTAGCTTAGCTGTGCTACACTAGGAGTAATCCTGAGCCATAGGTCTCCAATCCACATACAGTATGCCTGACACACACCCCTATGATGTCACCTATATCCTAGTCATGCACCCAGCTATTTATACTCTTACACTCTTGGGACCTGCCTCACACCCTGGGAAAATCTGGGATTCACTAACCCTTCCCTTATTTGCATAGGATTGCCTGCTAATGCATAGTTACATGTCTCACACTGAGCCTCCCCCCGTAGCAACCATTACTCACTGGCCAGGTTGTCTTCTGACTGTCATTGACTTGCATGTCAGAATACTGATTTTATTTAAAATGTTTATTTTAGGTTTCTTTTATTAATTTCCACCGATCCCGTTTGTGCATTGCTGCCCTATGCTTAATCAGGTGAGCTTGGCGAAAAGAAAATTAAACGTTGTTTATTTTTTTTTTTTACATTTTGCAATGCCAATGGCCTTCTACTTGGACATTGGCATGCTTCCTCAATGATATGAAGCCTTTATTTGGAGCTGTCATAGCTCTGTTTTGTAGATTGCAGAACTGTACTCGGTTACTAACCGAGTACATTTCTGCACACTGCACTCGTCCTGCATGGATGGCTGCCAGCTTCCTGGATCACATATTACCCTCATTTGCATGATTTTCACCTGCAAATAAAGGTAATTTGCATACAGGAGCTCGGTCCATGCAGGATTCGCCTAAGGGCTCACGTGCACTTCCCGGGTGCTCGTTCCTGGATCGCACGTTGGCCATATTGACAGAAATAGCTCTTAAACTAATCCTGCATGCTATAAAGGGCTTCATAAATCTGGGGGAATGTGTTGATGAAATTTCGGAGAACTAACTTTAAATACATCTGATTGAAATCACCAGCTATGATATAAGCAGCTTCAGGATGCATGTTTTGTTGCAATTTAATGATGTCAAACAGGTGACATAGAGCTATGCAGGCATTAGCATCTGATGGAACGTAAACAGCTGTAACTATAACAGCAGTGGACTCCAAAGGTAATATAAAAATACTAATATTAAAATACTAGGAGAATTGGCCAGGGTATTATGGAGCTTCTGCTACTCTTTTTGATAGGTGCTGTGGGATCTTTTACATCAATGTGAGCTACCTGCTACTCAAGCAGATTGGATCTCAGTTTAATGCCTCATCTGAAAAGATGACACATTTAGGAGTTCAGTACTCCTTAATGCTACACTGCAGTGGCACCTGTTTAATCATCTGGAGTGGAAAAGAGCTTGCACGTTTTTGGCCTTCCAGCAGTAAAGGTGAACCATTTGCTTTGCGGCAATAATGCCACTTGTTGCATTACTGATAGTCTAATGTATGTTTGTTTGTTTATCTGCATTTGTTAACTGAGTGGGTAAAAACATTTTTCAATTATGACCTAGGCCATATGGCATAAACAGTACACACACACACACACACACACACACACACACACACACACACACACACACACACACACACACACACACATATATATGGATCCCCTACACAACACCGACATTCCAGAATACCTGCCGATTACCATATGGCCATCATATGACCGATATTCGGAATGCCAACATTGTAAGAAGTCCACAAAAAAGGAAAATATAATTTCCTTTAAACTGCTAGCAGGATGGCTATGCCCCCCCCTGCACCCCCTGTGGGGATCTCTGCCCCCCCCCGTAACTTTAATATACCAACTTCGAGATCGCACTACAGTGCAGGAATGGAAATCTTTCCATTATGCACTATAGTGAGATGCTGGTTCTGCATTGTCGGCATTCCGAATGTCGATCATATGGTATCGGCCATATGGTTGTCGGCATTCTGGGATGCTGGCAAACTGAAGGGGACCTATATATATATATATATATATATATATATATATATATATATATATATATATATATATATATATTTATATATATATATATATATATATATATATATATATATATATATATATATATATATATATATATATATATATATATATATATATATATATATATATATATATATAGAGAGAGAGAGAGAGAGAGAGAGAGATGTATAGATATATAAAGTTATAGATGTATAGATATATATAGATATAGATGTATACGTAGATATATATCTATATATAAATATACAGAGAGAGAGATACAGATATACAGACTGAACTTATGACAGTGAGATTACATACTAAACATCATGAAAGGGGATAAAAATAAGCAGATATAAATAAAAGATTAATGCAAAGCATTGTATACATAAAGCTAATTACAAAAAACTTGTGTGGATTTATTTACTTTGTAAACTTTTAAGGCCTACTGGCACTTCCAAGTGTTTCTCCAGTCACATACTGTTGATGCCCTAAACATCTGATATTACCTATTCATATTTACATTAATAATTCCAAACACATGCTGCATACAAGCTATTGAAAGATTTCAACATGAAGGTGACATGATGGGCAACACAGCTGTACTTACCTGATGTCCATCTAATGAAGGTAAAGACATATTAATTGTTGTTTGTATGCTTTTATTTATATTGTCATAATTTTCATATTTCTCTAAATATGTCAACAACCAATGGACAAAGATGAAACTGTTTAGTCCTAAGGAATGCCTCCGCCAGTGGCATACCGAAAAAATGCAACTCCAAACAGAGTTTGTGAAATATCCACTGTTTATTTAGTGCTTTCGTCTTTTAAAAAGACTTCATCAGAATGAATGATTCTTGTTTAACAAACATATATATAACCAAAAGCAGGAAGAGACCATTATATCACTTCCTGGGGATCACAACACAATTAAAGAATTTAAAAAGACAATACAATAATTCCACAAGATGACCCATAAAAACTATCTTTGCCTATCCAGATAGAACAAAATATAAATGAACAAAGTACTGGATAAAAAAAAAAAAAAAAGCATGAGTTTAAAACCTTGTTTTGAAATCAAGTGTTAAAAAACCCATTACTCAAAACAATACAACTATGAAAGTGATCCAAAAATACTAAAACATTTTCACTGAATATTTTGGCATAAAATGAACATAGCACACTTGAATCACTCCACCTAACACGAATGGACTTATAACCTTGTTACTCTCACTTTAAGGACTGGAACCAAGGATATCTGATCATTGAGACCTAGTGGAGAGCAAGCATTTAATCATAACTGCCACATTAATTGACAATATTCAAGTAAGATCTCCCATGATCCCCCTCTTGGGTTGATATCTACCTGTTCAGGACCCAAAATAAAAAGCTATATTGGGAACACATGATGACACGCCTATAAAGGGCATTAGTTTCTACCTTTTTATTAACCTCAAACATTTCTTCATATACTCTGTTCTTCAGGACATGTTTGATCTTCTCCACATAACAGGAGAAACATACCTGGCAAAAAGCTATTTATACAACGACCCCCCATTAATATTCAAAAATGTGCATGCTGATTAGTTAGCGTGCATGTTGCAAATCCGAGTTATAGTAATGGAAAAAGGTCCGGTCGCCCAGACTTTTTCAATTACTATAACTCTTACAGCAACACTGTCTCGCTATGTTAAATGAGTTTAACATAGCTAGACAGCTTTAAAAAAAGCAACAGAGATTCTCTGTTTCTTTTTTTAAAGCTGTCTCGCTATGTTAAACCCATTTAAGCAACGGAGATCTTGCATTCTCCGTTGCTTTAAACAGTTTGTAAAAAGCAACGGAGATCTTGCTTTCTCCGTTGCTTTTGCCCACAGCTCTGATGTACTGCATAGGCATATTCATGCGCAGTACATCAGAACTGCCGCAGAATACCAGACAGCTGTGGAAGGGCAGCAAGGAGGTATTATACAATGCCATTATTTAAGAAAAGTAATTATTTTTTTCTTAAATAATAACCCACTTCTGGGTGTGGGTAATGCTGGATTTACCCATGGTTGGCTTTGTTTGGCCCCTCGGGCTTCGCCCTTATGACCAAACCACGCCAACCGTGGGTAAATACAGCATTACCCACACCCAGGTGTGTTATTGCTATAGTATACAACTCAGTGAGTGGTACAATTAAACTATCTACTTGCTCTGAAGGTTTCACCAATATTACGAAGGCGCAATGTGCCACTGTTTACAGTATATACACATTGATGTTACATACCACAATTGAACATCCCCTTCAAACTATGGTTGCTAGTAGCTATTTTTCCCTTTGTCCCTTTTTCCAGGATATTCTTAACATTGTAACCTCTTTTATAGGTGTATAAAGGGGGTTGATAGAACAATGGTAGACTATTTGGCATTTTGGAAAAAATTTCCAATATTGGGTCACTATTTTCTTGAGTTTGACTGCAACATTGTTGTATTTCATAATAAAAGGCCTATTGTAATTCATTCCACCTGACCCTTTTGTTGCTAGTTCCTCTGGTATAGAACAACTGAACTTGCTTGACTCATTGCTGTTGGGTATATGGCTCTCCAAAAAGGGAATGGATTTGGTAGCCCAGGGTCTATGTTTACTGATCAAATGGCACATTCATCGAATGGCCATTCATCATACACACATCATTGAAACTTCCTTTCATCAAAAAGCCATTTGATACTAAATAGCTTCATCGAATGATCATAGTTGGCCAACATAAACAAAATGGAATGTAGTACATACTTATCTGTATGATAGGGATGAGGAAGTCTGCCCTTTCCCCACTGTAGTGCAATCTAGGAAATCTGCCTTTTTCCCACTGTAGTACAATCTTGGCATTGGTAAATATAATTAGCTGGGGGTTTGAGGGGAGCAGCCATCCACATAAGGATGTTCCAGTGTTTACCAAATTCTCCTCATGTAGGCAATGCTCCCCCACACCCCTGATAATTATGTATACCAACTCCAAGATTGAATTACAGTGGGGAAAGGGCAGATTTCCTTGTCCCTAACATACTGATAAGTATGTACTACTTTCCATTTTGTTTATGTTGGCCAACTATGATCTTTCAATGAAATTATTTACAATCATATGGCCTGTCAATGAAAGGAAGTTTGGATGGCATGTGTACAATGAACAGCCGGTCAATGAGCATGCCATTCGATCAGTAAATATAGACCTGCTACCTCAACCATTAACACCTCAGTTCTGAAATTTTTAACTATGTGTTCAAGATAGCCTGTTCTAGGAAAAGTTCCTCTATATATTCCATGCTTTTAGAAGATCTTTATAAACAGATGTCATGCTGGCTGCTCTAACCATCTGTCCCTTAACAATATTTTCCTTCTGGTGCATAGAGTGATCACTATTATAATATAAATAGGAATTGGAAACGTTTTCTTTTCTGTAAAGTCTAGGTCTAAAACAACCATTATCAAGGTCTTTAAGGAAGGTTACATCCTAGTAGTGAATCTCAGCTTCCCCTATTTTGCTAGTAAATTCCAGAAAATCAGTGGTCAAATTAATAAATAACATAAATTCATCCAATTAATTTTTGATTCCTCTCTAAATGAGAAAGATATCACAGAGGAAGCATAAATACAAAGCAATTATTGGGGAATACTGGAAATTAAACACCCCACTTGTTCCCAATTTAATAATACTGTATTAGCAAAAATGGGAACACAAGCAGCCCCCATCATGACACCAATCATTTGTTTATAGTATTCCCCATCAAAATAAAAGAAACTTTCCATAACCAAACTTAAATATTGAGTGATAAGAAATTCATACCCTATCAAAATATTTTCCCACCATTGTAAACCCAGGTTATTGGGGATAACAGTGACAAGCTCTTTAATATCTATAGTCACAAATAAGTGGTGGGGATAATAGTATTCTTTGGTCACTTTTGCTAAAAAAATCCCATGGCTCAGCCAATATGTGCTTACATGACTTCAAAACCAATTTAATTTTTCTGTCTACAAAAACTGTGAGGGGTTAGGTTTTAGAAGCTGAAGCAGCTACAGTAGGTCTAAGGGGGATCTATGATACCCTTATGTATCTTGGGTATCCCAAAAATGGCTGGAATAACTGGCTTTGTATCTTTAAAAAAAAATTATGTAAACTCTTATCGATCAAACTTCGTGTAAGATTGTCCTCTAATATCCTATCAATTTACCTATATGCCATCTAAGTTTCATTCCAAGAAGCATTTGAATAAGTGGCATCACTATTTAACAATTCTAAATTTTGTCTGCATACATCCAGTAATCCATAATTACCATTCCACCCTCCTCCCCCATCTGCTTTCATGATACGGACATCCTTATTCATACACAATTCATTCAAGACTGTTTTTTCTTCTTGAGTAAGGTTAGAAATTTTCCATGCTTTCTTTTTAAAATACTGTCTGGTTTCTTGTTCAACTAAAGATTATAATATAGAGTGTAGTGGAGGGTTGAATGTACTTTTCATACTGAAACTAGGTCCTTTGTGGCAAATCACATTCTGTCCAAAAATAACGTCTAGGTAAACCTTTATTTTATTTATTTTATTTTACATTTGTTTACCGGGCTGGTCCAGCTGGATATAAGTCTATTTTCAGCAGAGGCCCGGGAGAAAAGCTCTAAATACAGATATTAAAATCAGTCTTTACAAATTTAGTAGTTAAATTGAGAAAAAATAAAATAAGTATCATATTAGCATTAGCATGTTCTTACAGAAGCAACAATTAGAAATTAAATACAGACTAAGAGAATACAAATTATGCATGAGAATAGAAAAGATTTAGTGTACGATTTGTTTGAAGGAGAACAGAGAGTACTAGAGCAGAGAGTACTAGTGGGACACTGTAAACTAGTCAGGGTTAGTACATGGGCAGAGCCAGTGAGTTTTGAGGTGAGGTCTGAGTTGGGATTTGAAACAGGGAAAAGAAGAGATAGCAGTGAGGATGTCAGGAAGAGAGTTCCAGGCTTTGCCTATTGTGTTTGAGAACAAGGATTTGCCTGCCAAATTGTTGGATTTGCAAGTTGATATAAGAAGTTTGTTAGATGAACATAGGCTTTTAAGGTTGCAGTAAGATGTGATAAGGGAGGTGAGTATAGGGGTGTTAGTGGGTTTGTAGAGGATTTTATGGGCTAAGGAGAGCTGGTGATATAAGATCAGATTTTGCAGCTCAAGCCATCCTAATTGCTTTAAATTTATGCAGTGGTGGGTTCTAAAAGTAGAGCCAGAGGCAAATCTGGCAATACTCTTATAGGCAACAGCCAGTATTGCAGAGGTTAGATTTGGACAGGTATGTGTAAATAAGGGAGGCATAAAGGAGGGAAGAAATCAGATGGGTATGGGCAATGGAAGTTCTGGTAAGTGGAGTGAGGAATGTTTTAATTCTATACAGGGAGCCTAGCTTTCTGTTAACTAATTTTATGGTGTTGTTGATGTGATAGTCAAAGCATAGGTTCTTGTCTATCTCTACTCCAAGAAGCCTGGTAGTGGGGTCAAGTGATGTGATAGTGCCATTACTAGACAAGACAAAGAAGATGAGAGTGGAGGATTTCCAGGTGGGGGAGAACAGTAACAGTTTGTTTTTCTTGGGGTTTTGGATTAAGCATCATTTTAAGAACCAGGTTTCAACAGTTTGGAAAGTTTGTTGGGTGATAGAGTGCAATTCGGAAGGGGAAGAAGCAGAACAAATCAAAGTAGAATCATCGGCATATTGTATACAGGTTGCAGAGGAAATACTGGTATGAAGATCATTAATAAAAATAGAAAACAGAATGGGGCCAAGTATAGAACCTTGTGGTACTCTGAGGGTGATGGGCAGGTGGTTGGCTAGGTTACTGTGCCAGAGCACTGCCTGTTGTCTGTTATGAAGATAGGAGTGGAACCACATAATAGCTCTTGAGTCTAGTGAGAATGTTTTAAGTAAATTTAAGAGTATCTGGTGATTGGCCATATCGAAGGCTTTGGATAGATCAATAAAGAGAGCAGAGGTAAGGATATTCGAAACAGCAAAAAAACAGACTAGAATAGGAAACAAACAGCTGGAGAGAGACCACAGATGGCACACGTAGATAAAATAAAGAATTTAATGTTAAGCGCTTTTCGTTTGTAATCTAAGACAAACTTCATCAGACCATGGTCTGATGAAGTTTGTCTTAGATTACAAACGAAAAGCGCTTAACATTAAATTCTTTATTTTATCTAGAGGTAAGGATGTTATTATTTCGATTTTTGTTGATACAGTCAGTAAAGGAAAGGAGGGCTGAAGTAGTGCTGTGGAAAGGTTGGAAGCCATGTTGACAGTCAGCAAGTAGGTTGTTATTCGACAGGTGTTTAAGAAGTTGTTTTTGTATGCATTCTTTCCATGATTTTAGCCAGGGGAGAGAGTAGGGCTATGGGTCAGTAGTTTGAGAGTTCTGTTGAATTTCCACCTTTATGCAGGGGAATGACATGTGAAATTTTCCAGATAGAAGGAATATAGCCTTAGACAATAGTTCTGTTAATCAGAATTGAAATGGGATAGGCTAGTGGTTTGGCTGCAGTTTTTAGATACTGAGAAGGCAGAAGGTCAGCAGATGGAGAGGAGGCTTTAAGTTTGTGGAGGAAAGTATAGATAAGTGATGTAGGTACTGGTTGCAGTTGAAATGTGGGAAAAGAAGTGTTAGGGGAGGTGGACTGAGAGGTGATATCGGGGGATAATTGATTAGCAAGAGACTGGACAGTTTCAGTAAAGAATGTATTGAAGGCATCAGCAGTTTGTTTAGGGTTATTTTGGGAAGTGCCTATGGGGCTAGGGGTGTCAGAGTTGCCAGGTTTTAAGAGATTATTTATTCCTGCCCAGAACTTTTGTGGATTATGTTGGTTAGTTTGTTGTAAATGGCAGTAGTATTTTCTTTTATCTAAAAGTACTGCTTTTTTGGTGGAGTTTCTGATTTGTCTAAAGTTTAGTTGGTCAGTGGGATCTTTAGTCTTACGGTACTTGGTCCAGAGTTTGATTAAAAGGATAATTTTATGCCATGTATCTTTTGAGAGCCAAGGAGCAGGTTTTGATCTTATTCTAATAGATCTTAAGGGAGCATGAGAGTCCAGAATAGAAAGGAACTTGGAGTTGAAGTCAGCTACAGCATCATCAAGAGGCAGTAGTTTAAGAGGGGACCAGTTGCAGGCATTGAGTTCTACTACGAAGATATCAGGGTTAAAGTTTTTATTTGTTCTGACCATTCTTCCTTCCTCAGAAATAACTTAAAATCAGTCAAAAACTCTTCTATGGCATGGTAGGATGATGGTACAAAAGTAAATCCCTTTCTAAAGATGGAAAAATGATTAAAATTATGTTCTGGCCACTATAGTTAAAAATGTTTATTTGACCTAGAGTATATACCACATTATCTGTGTTAATGACCTCTCCTACTAAGCCAGAATCAGTTACCTAGGTAATGTGATTTAATTTCACATTCTTCTTCTGCCTCTTTGGACCTTCCTGTTGGAAAAGCTGTATGCATCCCTCATTCGTGTTACTTCTTGGTAACTGGGGTTCGACTGGTCTTTCAACCAGTTAGACCTTTGTAAAGGGGGAAATTCTAAAGGGTTGTCAACATTATAGGGTGATGTACTACCATTAAATTCACCACTGACATCAACTTGTCTGTTCCCAACATTAACATTCTGATTAACAGATTTGCTGTGCTCTGAAGCATCAAAGCCAGTATATCTAGTACAAAACTGTTTAGTCTCATATGAAATTTCAGAGCTGGATAAACAAATTGATGCTACAGTGGCAGCTCCAACTACTGAATATTGAAGGATGGATGGATGGATGGATGGATGGATGGATGGATGGATGGATGGATAGATTGATGGATTGATGGATGGGAGGGTGGATGGACCATCTGTTGTTGTTTAGAGTAGAAGAGTATTCTGGGGTAAACAGAATGCAGTAATAGATAAGATGTATTCCAGTCTAGGGATAAATATGTTAACAGCAACGCCTTCTTAGTTTGCAGAGTGAATAAATAAATCAACTTACAGCACTATTTCAACTGTTTAAGCACTTTGTTTGCAATATATTCTGTATGCAGTTTGAATATTAGCTGCTGATACAGACTATAGCTAAGTGCTTTTAAATATTATCTGTGGGCCATGACTTTCTATTGATTAGTTAATATGTTTGTGATGAGGAGGTTCCAGGCACTTAGCAGCACATAAAGTCATTTAATCTGAATTATCATGTTACTATGGTAGCTGGAGAACCACATTTGGACTGTGTCAGAAAAACCTCTGTCTGCACATTTATTAAGTAAAATACAACGGCTGTTGTCCTTAAATGCATGTTTTAGATCAATAAAAATTGATCCAGATATTTGACTGTTAACCATGTTGAAAGCATTTGATCAGTTACAGAATAAATAGCAGTAATTGCACTGAACTTTGAATGGAGGATGTGCTGTTTCTGTTTGATGATGTCCTAGTTATGAATATATTCAAGGATTTTATCTTGAGAGGTGGCATGCATTTTATATTCCAGGCTATGTTGAAAACCCACCTGTTTAAAGCACTGTCACTAGAATAATTTTTGGAGATACTAACACGTGCAAATACAACCGTAAGAATCTCTGTCAACAATAGTAACAAATATGAGCAACACACTGCAGCCTAATATCTCCTTTACCTGTGCAATAAATTCTCCATCTGTATGAAATGCACCTGAACACATTCACCTTTATGAAAGCAAGGAGGTAGAACTTGATGAATACATGGGTATGAATAAGTTCCATCATGGAGACACTGAGATCAAGCTTCATGAGAGCCACTAGAGTGTACGCTTCATTTGAACATATTAACCTATGGCCAAGGCAAGAGTGTTTAACATAAACTTGCTCAACTGGAGTCCAGAAGGAACATGGGAATAGTTTCAGTCAGCAATGCAGGATCTTTGCAATAATGTAGTTGTAAACACTGCTTACCCCCCAAATATTAAAAATGTTACAATCCATTATATCTCTGCACAAGAATCAATGTGAGGCTGTGACACATGCTAACATTAACCATCTGCTTGCGATGAGTAAAGATATACGATTACCGATGCATATTAAAATATAACCTCAGTAAAGATCTGCAATGCAAGCAGTTTATTTATTTGTAGATGACTGTGTTTATATGTTGTTAATATGTTAAGGAGGTACTGGATTCTCACTAACCAGTCAACAACATAAATATGGATGGGCAGATGTCTGGTTCCAGACCCGCTGTCTCCATGATTGACGAATTAATAACAAACCGGTCTGTCATTAATTTCTTTGCATAGATGACAATACGGGCTGCCAGTTTTCAGCCCTGTTTTCTTATGCTGATGGAATAGTACCAGTGATATGTTCTGTCCTTGGCTACTTGGACACTAGGTAACTTACCTGGATGCTGTCCTTGTAATCCTTTCTCTTGTTGCAGTTAGTAGCTATACATCAATACATCGCTACGCAAATTCAAACCTGAGGACCAAATAGAAAGCGTAAATATTTTGGTTATAAATTTGTTAGTGCAGGCTACCTTACTTGCTTTACTCTGAAGGTATTACTATTAGCCAGGTGTAACCTTAACACTGCCCTCTTTCAATGTACTTTATATAATAATGTAATTAAAATAAATGACTACATGAGAGATCAGGGGTAAATGAAATGTGTATATGGAGTTCAATGTTGTGAGAGTTGCTAAAGACTTGACAGAGAGTGAGATTGGTGTGCAAATATTTGCAGTTTCATTGACAACATGACATAAAATAAATTACAAGCTGCTAAGAAGTAACTAATAAGGGTAAAAAGATATGGAACTGAATAACTATAAACATTAGCATGGCTGAACTCTCACAAGATCATGGTAAAGCTAGGTATAAGAGATGCTAACACAGATGTCAGTACTGTACCACAGAAGTTGACAACATAGCTGCAGATGAAAGACAATTTACAATTATACAGACTTTCATATAAATTTACATTGGGTTGGCTGATGGTATACAGGACTATTCATGCATTTATGATTTGTACTTATTGAAAACACTGTTACCCAAGGTTCACATCTGTCTAAATGGTACACCATGCATACTTAAGAAATTAGGAATATGCATTTGTTGTCTACAAAAATAATAAAAAGATGTTGTTTCCAAATCAGTAATCATATCTGTGAGTAAGCTGCAGAAAGGAATGTATATGTTCTGTTTATTAATTAAAGAATTATTTTGGTCTTGCTACGCAATAATGTTTCTGGGAGATGCACAAAAAATAATCTCTCTAATATGCTACTAATGCTATTCTGGGAGGAAGGTCACCAAAATGATGGAGATATGAATAATTGGATTAGTTGAAAACATAGTACACATTGTTAGCATTAGCAAAAGCTGATATTATGACACCTATTCATAGTTGACTCTCATGTTCCCTTCTATCCACTTGTTTGCCCTATGTATATATTGTGTACGTCCATGGATGCAAGTTGCCATGCCACACCTCTGAAGCTTTTCAGAGACAAGTCCCTCATCAGTTCTCTGTTTGATCTGCTTCATTTGCAGACTTTATAAAAAAAATAATGGTTCTGTGGTCATTTCCTATGAACAGTATGTGAATAAAAGTTTGTTTGCTCTTCAAAATACAAGTGTTTTTAATTAGTGTTTTATGTAGTTATGATTATTAGCTATACTTACATTATTATATTATAATGTTTTTCTTAAACACTGAAAGCAGTTTAAATAATATAATTCATGCCAGAGCTGTTCTTTATATTTATAGTTTTGCTCTTT
Source organism: Protopterus annectens (assembly GCF_019279795.1). Taxonomy (NCBI): domain Eukaryota; kingdom Metazoa; phylum Chordata; order Ceratodontiformes; family Protopteridae; genus Protopterus; species Protopterus annectens. The sequence continues at coordinate 1,603,449,127 of NC_056735.1, read as the reverse complement.
TGTTGGTGAAGTACTCATTGATCACCTTGACAAGTTTGGACAGGAAAAGCCACATAACACTATATACCATCATAACAAACACAAACAGGATAACAGTGAAAGCAATTATCTATGTTTTTAGTAAATAATTAACAGAAAATGACCAGTGCTTTTCAGAGTTCAGACCAAAGTTAAAAAAATAGCTTCATATATCAATATCATTAACATTTGGCACACACATTACCTCAGGATTAACATTTGCAATTGTTTGAACATGGATGGGTACTTACTTAACTTCATGAGGTACCTGTGTACTACCTGCTCTTTTTCAAAGCAAAGAGCTACAGACCTCAGTTGCAAATGTTTGGATCATATGAGAGGATGAGATTTCATGTAAGAGAACACCATTAGCCTTTAACAATGACAGAAATAAATATGTTGCATATAAATGACTCAAGAATGCATTGGCAGTCAAATTTGTAAGGACACATTTCTAGTATCAGTGGTAATTTCCAATCACTAGCCATACCTCTCAATTGTACAGAGTTTTGCAGAATGCCCAGATTTATGCCTCATATTTTTGGTCTGTTTCTCCAAAAATTGTGGTTAGCTGTAAAATCCCTGGCAAATATTTGAGGACTGAAGTCAGAAAATAATGACAGACATTTGAGTTTCAGACTTCACACCCATAATAAAATTCATGCTAATGGAAAACCTATTATTCTATCTACTTTCTAAGTTTAAGAGCAATATTTAAAAAGTGTCCCTCTTTTTGGGCCTTTGTTCCCCCATTATCTATGTCTTTGTCCACATTTCTTGTTCTAAAAGGTTGAGAGGTATGATCACTACCAAAAGGAAATGTATTTATTTTGGAAATGCAGACACTTACTGTCTACTTTCAGCAGGCATGTATAGCTAACAAAATGCACCTAGAATGATGCATCATTTAGTGCTCAGACTAAAGTACAAAAAGAATGTAGAACTTCCCCTCTCCAAGCATACTACGTACATCAAGGACAGGAAGCTAGCTAAATCAGCTGGATAGCTCATAAGTGACTGTTGGCAAATGTTTGCAACTTTGAACAGATGTAGTGGAATAAAACACACTTTATTGGTATGCGACAGACTGAGGACTGGACTCTGAAATAATTTACATTTGGTGCAATCCATTGACTCTAACTTGTGAGTCTGTATCTACCCACAACCTTTAAAAGAACAAGTGGACTTCATAAGTAAGGTACACATGGCCTGAAAGTCTCACCATTCATGTAATATCAGATTCCCACTGATACTTTTCAGTAATGCTAAATTTATCGTCTTTATCTTTGTGAAGGCAAACAACATTTTACAGTTTGAAATGTACTTTGCAGCAGCTGTACTGTATAATTCATTGTTGTGTATGTTATACAGTCCACACAATTCAGTATTTACAGCCACAGGCAGTAATCAAAGCACATCCTGAGTTGAAGTGATTACAATTGTACATGTATCACTGTACAGCAAGGAAATGCGACAGTGGTGCACTGCTCCATAGAACAACAACTATTTCAATTCACTTTTTTTTTTAATATCGATAATATATTCTTGAAAGTCTAGCCACCCTGCAGTGAGAACATTGTCTCTAGGTGATTTCATCACTGTTGATGTGACATCATAACATCAATAAGCTTTAAACTGGTAAACAGGAAATTTAAGACTGTTTTGATGTAAAGCAAAAAATCAAACTTTGGGTAATACTATTAAGTAATTCACCAAAAAAAAAAAAAATACAAGTAATAGTACAATAACAACAAGAAAAGGAGATGATGCAAATAAATCTCCGATTCTACTTCAATCGTTGAAAGGAAAAAAATCAGCATAATGAATAAAATGCTTAGTTATTTTAAAGTATTGAGTATGTCCCTTTAATCCATCCCTAATAATTATGCCCTAAATTTATACTTATATGTTGGTCAAGGTAAGTAGCAGCACTGTCAGCCCAGGATACTTCTTCACAATACGTTCTGCCCTGAGAGGTAATTCACCTATCAGCTGTGCTATACCCTTACCAGATAGTGATGTATCAGATTTTCATTTTCTAGTAATTGCTTTGCTGCAGTTGTCATAATAACACTAGAAGATCATTTTCAATCTCATATGCTTGTCTGTCAGTTAAAAAAGAATTATACTGCATGCAAGTGGTACTTTTCTACCAAGTACACCTTGCAAAAGAATTTACAGATTTCTTAAATGATTCTGAGATTATGGACTAAAGCAAGCTATTCTTTTCTGTAAGCCACCATCCCTGTATCTCCACCAATACAAAGAATTCACTACTGGGAACATTTTATTCTACCTATGCAAAATCTAAAAATATTTATCCAAACATTTCCATGCAATAATTCTGAAACTCCTGAAAACAGTAGCATACCTTTCTAGGTGTACCATTTCCATATCCAAGAAGCCAAATCTAGTTCATCATCCAAGCAATTGTGTTTCTTAACAAAATGGCAAAAATGTTACAAATGAAATTGTTTTGCAGGCACACACACTCATGCGTTCACACGCGTGCACACACACACACACACACACACACACACACACACACACACACACACACACACACACACACACACACACACACACACACACACACACACACACACACACACACACACACACACACACACACACACACACACACACACACACACACACACACATTAATCAGGGAATAATCCTTCATAATATACTATTCTTTCCTGCTAGAGACTAAGAAGGTTGCTAGGAATCTAAGCTATTTTGCCTTGAAAGGGGAACCACACTGGATTTTAAAAAAGTAATATGTTCTTTTTTAGTAAAAAATGATCACCTTTTAAACTTATTACTTTTTTGTGTGCTGTCTGTTGTACTTTTGAATAAGAATGCAGCACATGGAAGCATTAAAGTAATCCAAGACAAATGTTTTGCATGGAAACTGAGAGAAAAGGGAGAGACAAAGACGCACACATAAGGAACCTGCTTCCAAGCGAAAACTGAACTCTTGTTTGCACAACTCTGCTTGTTATGTTCAGTGACGGCTGGTGACTTCAAATCAAAGGGGGGCTGCAGGAGACAGCTGAATGGGTGGGGTCAATGGGAAGGGGTGTGGCCAACTTGAAAGGGGATGAGCTATGCTGAAACCACAAAGATTAACTAAATACACTGCCCTGGGTGCCAAACTGTCATTATGAGAGTCCATAGAAGAATAAAAACATTTCAATGCATTGGCTGCATGACAGCTTACTTAATATCTAGATGGAAACAAAAAGGTTGTGAGGCATGAAAAAATAAATTACTTTTTAAATACATTAATGGAATGCCAGTCAAAATCAAGTATAAGAAAAACAAGCAGCACTCAACTCAAACCACTTCTTGCACTGCAGTTCTAATTATAATTTATATTCAGCTTTATTAAAGTACCAAGTAACATGCTGAAAGTAGAAATCTCTGATGCCCCCACTTGTAAAAATATTTCTTATCCAAAAAAAGACCTGCTGCCTGACAACTATCTACTTGTTTCATGGGGAAAACATGATCAAAGTAAAAAATGAAAAGCAAACAAGAAATAAGCTCAAGATACATTGCTTAAAAGGATTACTGTACAGGTTATGGACCACACGATTGGCATTCTGTTTAGTTTACGGGTAAAGCCTGCAGAGATGACTGGAAGTCTCCAAGTGTAATGAGCGTCTTTAAATAATGTAATCCTGTCCTTTATTACAAATGCTGTCATATGCATTTCAATACCCAAGGCTTATACATTATCTAGTTAAGTATTCTCTACATGGCAGCAACATAAAGGCTTTCAATGTTGGCAATTCTTTAACAGTATGCTTATTAAAGCTTACTTGCATCTTATGATCTCAGCCAAGCTTACCTGATGGTCATTAAAGTATTGCTACTTAAACACAGAGCAACAGGCACTTTGAGTAATAAGCATAAATCAACAGTACAAAAATATGACAGAAACCAGACCATTCTGCAAAAATCAAGGACAGATGAAAAGCCACTCTAGTACTTGTGTCTACCTTGGATGGGGGGGGGGTACTCTGCACATTTACACTGCATAACTACTCCTTGCCTTGCTTCAACGCATCCAGTCACTACATGGGGGAGTGGGGTGCAACAAGTATGTCACAATTTGAAATGTCTCTGGCTGACTGTGATGGCCCTGACACATTTGTCATACCTCTCAAACTCAGAGCAAGAAATATGGACAAAGCCATACAAAGAAGTGGGACAAAGGCCCAAAAATAAGGACAATTTTTAAATATTGCTGTTATAAACTTAGAAAGATAATAGAATAGGTCTTGCATTAGTATGAATTTTCTGAATGGTATGACATCTGAAACTCAAATGTCTGTCATTATTTTCTAACTTCAGTCTTTAATGATTTGTCACTAATTTGCCAAAAAAACACAATTTATGAAAAATGGACCAAAAATGTGATGTAAAAATATAAAATAGCCACACAATACAGCTGGGAACCTGTCAAAGAAGGGACACTTTAATATTAGTACTGCTAACTTGAGCAGCTGACAAAATAAAAGAATCTACATGCATTTCTGAAATAAAAGTAATGTATAACTGATTATTACAGTTATTTCTTAATTGTAAACCCTCCATATTTTCTTCCAAAATTGCTATTTTGCGGAGGGATTATTAAGGGGAAGAGCAACATTTTGAGCCAAAATCAGGGACAGTTGAGAGGTTTGGCTATGGCTAATTCTATAAAGCAATTTATTTGTATGTACCTCTCAACCTGTTAATGCAATAAATCTGGACAAGGCCAAATATATTGGGGGAACATATAAACAGTACTAAAAATTGCTCTTGTATAAACTGAGACAGTTGATAGAACAACAGGTCTTACTTTAGCATGCATTTTTCTGAAGGTTATGAAGTCTGAAACTCAGTGTGTCATTATTTAGTGACTTAATTTCTAAATGATTTGCCAGAAAACCACAAATTTTATGAGGAACAAACCAAAAATAAGAAGCAAAAATCTATTCATTCTTTGAAAATCTGGACAGTTGGGAGATATAGTTCAGCTGGGGCTGTCTTTAAGTTTGCCGCCCTTCCCCCTCACAAAATCATGGTTGAATGGAGCCTCCCCCTGCAGCCATTCCAATGATCCATTACTTGGCTATTTCACTCCATTTACCATAAACACTAATATGCATACTGATTTACTTCTATGATGATTTGGACTTCATTTGAAAGTTTTATTTTGCCTTTTACAGCACAAACACTAAGACATCTGCTAAACAAACTTAGCATTAAAACTTCTCTGCCCTTGAAACTCACATTCATTGAAACAGCATTGAAACCCACATTCAAAGAAAATACATTTTACCATTGGCAGATAAAGATTAATTCTGGGCTGTTTTCAAATCATAGGCCCCTTGCAAATGTAACATACATGTGCTGTTTGATACACCTTACTATTATTTTGAACATTTTTCCAGTAAACTATGAAACAAAAGGCATGCACCAATAATGACAAAACTGCCCAATTCAGAACATCTTTTCAGTAAACAATGAAATAAAACGCATGCACCAATAATGACAAAACTGCCCAATTCAGAACATATTTCCAGTAAACAATGAAACAAAATGCATGCACCCATAATGACAAAACTGCCCAGTTCAGAACATTTCCATCATACAAGTCTACTCAAACTTCTACAGTCCACCATTATCAGTAAATATGCACAATTCTACAGTCCACCATTATCAGTAAATATGCACAATCTCTGAAGAAGTAAAAAAGTCATCTAAATAATTCCACATTAAATAAATCTGTAACTAATGAAGAGGTTGTTGCTAGCAAACACCTTTATATTTCATGGTTTCATCGAAAAATAAAGTGTCTGATGCCCCTGAGGAATAAATTGCCTATATTACATTAAAAATGATAAGCTAGTAATATTGCAATAGGAAATGGATGGCAAACTGATAACAGGCTCATAGTTAGTATTTTAACTTTTTCAGTATGGCAGCATTCACCCCTTGTGTGAGTAGAACCAGCAACCTTCTGCATCAAAAGCAAGTATACAACCTGTTGTGCTATTAACAATGCACCCTGACTTAGTATAAGCAGCACAAAACTTCTCTTTCCCTGCAGCTCTCAGCTCCTTGTAAAATCTACTCAATACTCAACTGCATCTCAACTTCGCAGCACAAGAAATCTGGAAAAAGCCAAATTTATTGGGGGGGGGGGGGCAAAAGCCCAAAAACCAGGGGCACATTAAACATTGCTTGTATAATCTTGGAAAGTTGCTAGAATAAAATGCTGTGTTACCACCATACATTTTACTGCCAAGGTCCCTGTGCAAAACAGTCAGAGCAACATACCACTATGCCAAATCAGCTGCTTTGTGAAAGAGCGGAAGACTGAAACTTAAATGGCTATCATTTAATGAATTCAGTTCTCACCATAGCTGTCAACCTCTTAGCACAAACACCTGGACAAACACAGTAATGAGGGAATACAGCCCTCAAACATATTCAGTGAATTCAGTTCTTGCCACAGCTGTCAACCTTAGCACAAAAATCCTGGACAAAGCCAATAATGTGGTAATACAGTCCCAAAAAGAAGGACAAATTTCAAATATTCATCTTATAAACTTGCTAGAATAAAAGGTTGTGTTACTATGTATTTTCTGAAGAATATGAAGTCTGAAATTCAAATGCCTGTCAATGTTACTTCTGACGGAACAAAAACAATTTTCAGCAGAGGCCCAGAGAGAAATATTGCGGACACATGTCTTTGTAAAATGGCAGGACACCAGAAGAAATCCACACAAACACAGGGATGAAATGCAGACTCCACACAGAAGGCACCCCAGCCAAGAATCAAACCAGAAAACCTATAGCTGTGAGGCAACAATGCTACCATTGCACCATCATATATGCAAGGAATTAAACATTCAGAAACCTGAAGTCTGAAATTCAAATGCCTGTCAATTTTATTTAACATTTGTTAATCAGGACAGTCTGACTTGGAACAAAAAACAATTTTCAGCAGAGGCGCAGGAAGAAATAATGCAGACATGTATTTGTAACATGGGAGGACACAAAAGCAAACCCACACAAACACAGGGAGAAGATGCAGACCCCACACAAAAGGCACACCAGCCAAAAATCAAACCTGAGAACCTGCAGCTGTGAGGCAACAATGCTACCACTGCACCATCAAATATCAAGCATTGCAACATTTAGAGACCACAGATATTATGAGGAACAGATCAGATCAAATATGAGCCAAAATCTGCAATTTTTTTACAAATGGTGGTGGGTAGGGAATTCAGGTCCTTAATACCTGCATACAAGGTACAGGGTTCAAGCCTGAGGTATTCCCTACCACACCACCATGAGTTTGTTCTAGCCACCAGTATATAGCAACTGGGGCATACACACACACACACCTTACCTGGAGCGATGTGGATCCCTTTGTGCCATTAAATACATCCATAGCTGTTAGTACACTACAAACCCTGCCTGCGCATCCACCACGCGAGATTCCCCTGATGAGACTCCAGCCTGCCTGCTGACATTGCAGTCTGGGTCTGATCCGTTTCCAGTGACAGTCTATTCAGTAATAACTGCATAGACTTCTGGGAACTCTGTTCTTTCATGTTTCCCAGTCCGGACTGCTGCTGACAGTCTGTGCATGCTCCCGACTGTCTCAGCAGCAGTCCGGACTAGTGCGCATGTGCAAATTTTTAAATCTTTGTTTTTTTCTTTAATTTTATAGCTGGGGGAGGCTGCAGTCTGGCAGTCCAATAGCACGGGCCGCCCCTGGTTATGTTTCTTCAGTTATTCAATAATTTAAAAAATAGGATTAGAAAACTTCAGTCATCTTTAGTTAGGTCTAGGTCCAGTTATTTTTCAGTGAATCATTTTCTGAAACTGTCTGTTCAAAGATTTTTATTGGAATTTTCCTGACAATATATGCTTTTTATGTCAGTATATTTTATATACTTTTCAGGAAAAAAATGTTTTACTATTCAACTAATAAAGCTTGTTGTTTGCTGATTATTGAAATGCTTAAAGGTAATTATGCAGATCTGTTGAAATATAACAGTAGGAACTGTAGTACCAATAAATTGAAGAGAGACCATTAATTAATATGTTATAGTGGGCTTATCTGGAGAATTCTCATTAGTTATGATATTAAGAGTTCCAGATTGCCAGGCTGGTGCCTGTGTAGTAGTCTGGAAGTAAGAAGTAAAAAGGGGTTGTGTCTTGGAGGAAGTATAGCCATCATCTCTTGGAAAATGTTCTATATATATATATATATATATATATATATATATATATATATATATATATATATATATATATATATATATATATATATATATACATATATATATATATATATATATATATATATATATATATATATATATATATATATATACACACACACACACACACACACACACACACACACACACACACACACATATATACACACACACACATATATATATATATACACACACACACACACACACACACACACACACACACACAGGATAGGATAACACTACTAGATACTAAATTTACAGCGCAGAAGGTAGAATCCTGAGAAACCAGTAGTCATAACTCTGTTTTCCAGATATAGTGTGTATGTAGCTTTTCTAGTATGGCAGGTAGCAGTCATTGTCAAAAGCAAAAATGGTTATTTGCCACATATTATCATTGCTGAGGCTCGGACATGAATTGGTGATGGTGGTGGGATGCTGTAAATTTTGCAATGAAGCAGATTAGTCACTAAATGATGTGTGCAACTTTGTACCCAGATGGTAAATATATATACATAAATATAGATTGCACAACATTTTATTTTTTCAGATAGAGTAAATTAGGCAACAAGTAAAGATAAGTTATCTAGATTATATCATATTGTCAGTTGTGCAGCTGATTAAAGCATGCACATTAAAAGGAATTCAAAATGTTGGTCTGATCAAGGGATGGCTTTGGAACTTGGTTCACTGAATCTGGAGGCAGCTGATAGTAGAAGTAAGTTTAGAACTTTCAAAAACAAGACAACTCATTATATCAGCAGGTTACCTCAAAACACAGCTTGAGCTTGTAAAATGGAGTGAGAGATGAGATGCCTGGAGATCAAAGTAACTGAAAGAATAGTACAGTCTGTGGCACAGGAGGAAGAGAGAAAGAATTAGAAGGAAAAGAAAGACAATGACAAAACAAAAAAGACCTAATCACTCTTTAACAAAAGTCATATCTGTCAGCTGTCCATGTAGAATGGATCTGATTTTGCTTCATATTTTTGCCCTTTCCCTCATGAAATGTTTGATAGTCTGGTAAATGATTAAGGATTAGAGTCAGTCAAACATGCCAAGCATTCATTTCATAGTTCAAATTGTTCAGAAAATGCATGTTGATACAAAACCTGTTATTCTATTATTTTTTCAAGTGAATTCCCCCTCATTAAAGTTGGCTTTGTCCAAAACTCTTGAGCAAAGAAGATGAGAGATATGTTCAATCGGGGTCTATTTTATGCGCTTGAAAGCTGAAAAACCTGAATCCAAATAGCGCGACACGTAAAGAGTGAACCACAAATACGTAGAACAAAACCGTGAAAGTGGAAATATTGAATTTGCATAGTTGGCCTGTCTGTGGTATAGCTCAGTAAGGTAAGTGTGCAATAGTTACGGACCTTAGGGTTAGGGAGGGGTTAAGGTAAGTGCATCGGTAGGTAGTGTATGTAAGGTTTTGTGGAGGTAATGTATGTAAGGTTTAGTGTAGGGTTTTGTTAAGTGTATGTGTGTGGAATATTTAGTTTGTTTGGGTATAGCTCCGTAGGGGAAGTGTGCGGTAGTTACAGACCTTAGGGTGAGGGAGGGGTTAAGGATAGTGCATAGATAGTTGTGTATGTGGGGTTTAGTGTAGGGTTAGCAGTAGGGTTTTGATGTTTTAATTTAGGGTTAGAAGTAGGGTTTTGGTTAGTGTATGTATGTGTTTTTTATTGTGTTTGGGTAGGTAGTGTGTTGCGGGTGGTGAGTTGGCCGACTATGACAGTTTGAGGTTTTAATTTTCGCTCTTTAGTACGTTCGACATATTCGCAGTTCACTCTTTATATGTCGCACTATTTGGATTCGGGTTTTTTGTGTTTCGAGCACATAAAGTAGACCCATTCAATTGCAATGAATTGTAACAATGAAGTCTATACTGATGCTAAATAATTTCCTCAGTATAAATAAGGGTTCAATTTTGATAGCTTTATTAGGCAATTTGAATGATGGTACACTCAACACCAAACAGCAACTACATTAAGTTTTCAATTCCTCTATTCTTGGGTAATACAATTCAGACCATAAGAAAGACATACAATAATGACTGCATTGAGAACACAAAAGTAAAGTGTCCTTTGTGAATGTTTGAAGTAGATCCCCAAAGTTTATAGAAAAAATTTTAGAAAGCATAGGAAACAAAAAAGACAAAAAAAGGCAGAACTAGGCATTTGCTTTAACAGGTAATTCCATGTTATGTTACTGCTTTTGAAATGATGAGAGACTTTATGACAACATGCAGCACTTTTCCTGACTATATACAAGTGTAGTTGATAGATTAATAGCATTTTACTGCAGAGGAGATGGTCAAAAATGGAATTTCTTTTTTTGCAAAATGGTACCACTATGGAAGAAAGGTTTACTTAGTACTACATGTGAACTTAAATAAAACAAAACATGACAAAGTAAACCAGAAAAAGGAGGAAATTGTAGGTTGCAGAGCACTAATGTTTTGAGTCTAAAGGTTTCTAGCATAAACTAATGGGGCACATACTATCAAATTTCCACAGTGGAATGGTAGAAACAAAAGGCAAGTAAGACAGATGACAGACTTGCTAACACTATAGCAATGGATTGCTTTGATACATCATCTGCTCTAGGCTACCCTAAGAGCCTGTACCCTGTCTTAGTAAAGGGGAAATGAGAAGAGAGTTGTCATATCAGAACCAACTATTGAAAAGCTTGCAGTTGTTAGTAAAGTACATTTTATGTCCAGGCAATCCATTTAATTTGTGGTCATGGAAGACATACTATTTCAGTTACCATTGTCTAGAATCTATTAAGACTGTGAAGAGTGTCAGGCAACCAAACAGGTGTCAGGGTTTGATGACAAGTAGGAAATGATTTGATTTGTTCAGTATCGTGGGTACATGTTATTCTACGGAGCCAAGTATGAAGACATTTACTGTGAAAAGGCACCAAGCTGTGGTCACCCAGCCAATGCCTTCATCTCCAATAAAGGCTGGTGATATGTCTACTTCCAAGAAAGAACTAAATTATAGAAACAAGTCTGAAACTAAGATGCAGCTATCAAGATGTACTTGACTTCCTTTAAAAAGGCACTTTGTGCATGTCACAATAAAAAAGATCAGACAAGTACAGTTCTCAGATCCTACCTTACAGAACTTAAGTGAGGTAGCTAAGGATGATTGACATTCTCAGAGGCAGGGGTTGTCTGTATACCAGTACAAGGAGTTAGTGTACACAGAATGAGCTATGAAGAGGGACTAGAGGGACAAGTGATGCAGCAACTAGTAGTCCTAACAGTCTACTATTGGCCATTTCTGTTCAAAACCTGTGATATTCCTTCTTCAGGCCATACCTGGATAAAACAAATACAAACAGAAGTCCTATGCATAATGGCTATTTACATTGCACTGGGGAAAGATGTGAGAGGTTAATGAAAGACTTGTTATTAGTGCCGAAAGGTTGTCACCACAAAGAAACAAAGACAAGGCCGCTTTTACATTATTCTCTTTTATTGAAGAAACATGTCTTCTCAGTAACAAAGATACTACAAGTAGAAGTATGTAGTAGTAGTAGTAATAGCAATTTTTAATACTGTGTACCCTGCAATATTGTATCTGTCTGCTGTTGATGTGTACAAAATAGCAACTGGTCGATAAGAAATCTTCAGTGGGGCGGGGTTTCCAACGAGAAATAATAACAGACAGAAGTGCTAATTTCATGTCAGATACATAGCCGGTTTTAGGCACCAGCGAACCCTAAAATCGCTGGGGCCCCTCCCTGGGGCCCCAACCACAGCAAGTTATCTTATCCTGATATTTTGTCACATCTGTAAAACCAACCAAAGTTAGTGCAGCAGTCTTGCATACTTAAACTATGAGGGTAATAACTCTTATTTATATCTCCTTTAAAATTCAAAGATATTTCTGGTTGTAGTAATGGTGTTTTGTCAAGTAAAAGGCATCAGCATGCCATTAAATATTTTACTACAGACATAGTGCTCCTGGCTTAGTTAAACCCTGCTTTTGGACATTTTCTCCACTAAAACTAACTACATAGCCAGCTTTTAGTCCCTGCAAAACCATGGCTGCAGGGGCCCCCTTAATCATCTTTGTCTGTGTGGGGCCCCAAAAGCTGCTGCTGACTGGGTAAAAATGAGGAATGAAAATGCATTCATTTCCTAATTATGCTCTTTAACATGAACAGGGCTGTGATATGACCCTATTAGGATGAAGATGATAATGAACATGAACAATATAAGCACTAGAAGGATCAGCAGCCCAGAGTGACTTACCTCAGTGCAAACTTTGGATTTTAAGAAGAGCTAATGTTTTTTCTTTCAGGTAGTTTTATAACTAATACCAGAACACCAGATACTATAACTCAATTTCTTTACTTAAGAATTCAGTATAATTCCCAAAAATAATAGAATAAATGCTCAGAATCATAAATATGTTTAAATTTCTCTAATTCACTTAAAGTTACTAGAATAACATATTTTGCATCAACATCTATTTTTGGACAATAAGTATAAAACTCAGATGTCTGGATTGATTGACTGTAATCCTGAATGATTTACCAGCAAATCAGACTTTTACGAAGGATAAAGCAAAAGTATGAACAAAATCAGGGAAGGTCTGTGAAAGTAGGGACAGTGACAAGTATGCATTACTCCTCGATGAAATAAATCTTACTGCTTCTGCTGTTTGATGACTGCTAAACAGCAGTGACTAATCTGGTGTGGCAGTACCAATGTTGCACAAGGCATTGCTGTTTGCTGAAATAAGTACATAACTAGTACTGCTGTGGCTTATGCATGTTAGTGTGTGTGTGTGTAGCAAACATCACTGATTTTTATCTGTGCAAGCACCCAATAAAGCCAGGACACAGACATTATTCTTGTGCATCAGTAAAAAATGTTCCTAACAAGTAATTATATTTCGAAAGTAAGACATAACATATATCACAGAACATTCCGACACTTAGATATTCTTGGAGTTTGGTTGCCTCCACTCACCAGACTGTCTAAATGGATAATGGGGACTCCTTTATCATCCTTGCCTCTATGGGGGCCCACCAAAGCTGTTGCTTGTTGGAGAAAAATGTGTCAATTTTCTGAATACGCTGTTTAACCTGAATGGTGCTGAGATATGACCCTTTTAGGATAAAGCTAATAATAGCCTCTGTTTACAACCACACCCATTCTAAAACCAGCCCTGCTCAAATGTGTGTGTGTGTACATAAAGCTGCTCCGGGTTATGAGGGGCTGGAGATTGTGTGGATATTACATCTTTGATTTTCATCACAGTCTAACCTTAGAGGTGTGCACATGAAGTCATTATAGCTTGTGTTTGAGCTGAGGGCAGTGTTTCTCACAGACCTCAGAGGTGTACAAAGAAGGTTACTATAGCTTGTGTGAGAGGTGTACTGTCTAGGAGCAACAAATTTGAATATTACTGAAATCATTCTCACAATCACGTACTAGGCACATATACATGTGGCTACCTTTGACTGGGGTGAAGAACATGCTATGTATATGTATATCATCAGTCACTTGAAATATATGACAAAGGCAATTTAAATCTCTGCTTTCATCCCAGTCTAACACCAGAGGGATGCATAGGCAGTGACTTGTCTTTTAGAGGGTTAGGGAGGTAAGCAGTATTTCCAGAGAAGACTTAAATATTCTCACAACTACTGGCTTGTTAGTTTACTCTAAGCTACAATTTTGTCAGCTTTGAAAATTAAGCCTTGGGCACAAATTATGCCTTGAAAGAAAAAATAAGACTGACATTCTTTTTTCTTCATAATTTTATTTAGGCAACAATTAGAGTAAAATGTTGAGAAAATGCTCTAAAATGCATCCCAGACCATCTGTAAACCTGTGGCTTCTTGGGCCCTGATTTGAGTTATTTCCTAAATGGTTTTACTGGGCTGTCTTGTTCAGGAAAGGTGTGTTGAAGGATGCAAGGAAAACTAAAGCTGAACCACAACAGTGATTTTTTCCTTAATCATAATTTCTGTTCAAGCTATTATTGGATGAAAAGGTTGTGTAAAATGCACTTCAGAGCATATAGAAAGTTATGGCTTCTTGTAAAAGCTTAGAGTATGGCAAAATGTGAGAAAAGGGAGAAAAGGGAATGGGAATGGTATGGGGGAAGCACAAAGGAGAGGGACTCTGAGGTGAGGACTGGAGGGTGTGTGTGTGTGTAGGTGTTGAAATGTAGGTCCAGTAATCATTTCACTTTAAGTCCAGACCTGTACATAGACTTGTTGCAATGTATCACTGTTGCAGCTAAGTGCCAGTAACTCTAACTGCCTCTTTGTTAGACAGCTCAACATAGTGATAGTGTGATACATAGGCCTGTTGTAATGTAAAAGCTTGTAGCTGCAGGTCTGTCTGTGGATACTACTCCTAAAAGTTTGCAGCATGAAATAAAGGGTTGCTTAGGATGGATGGCATTGTTAGGATGATACTTATACTGGAAGTGCCTAGGGGGCCCCCAACTTGACACTTGCTGGGGGCCCCCAAAATGCTAACACCGGCCCTGGTCAGATATGATAACATGTTTGAAAAAGTGAACACGTTAATATCAAATGTGTTTTAAATGGAAGAAGATTATTGAAAAAATAGCTGAGAAAAAAATTGAAAGTAAAGAAAAAATGAGCTGGTTGGTATCAATATATTTTTAACAATATATTTTGTGACACTATATCATTGTATTTACATTTGTTATGTGTTTTTGTAATATGATTTTGTTGGATTATGTGACTTGTTAGATCACATGATTTGCTCATATGATGAATCTATCCTGTTATGAATTTTAGCTTTATAAAGAACATTTCCAGTGATCCTGTGATTTTGTTAGACCAGCCCCCGGATTCACTAATCCTCCGTGCAGGACTACTCTAGTCCTGCACAGCAGCGCCAGTCTAAGAGGAGGATGGCAGCACGCCATGCATATTAAGGAAGGCGTACTGCTTGAACAGCTAATGCTACATGGAGCATGGATGAGTGCAGGGGGCGTGGCTGAGAGCAGAGCTCTCAAAATAAACATGCCCCTGCAAAGTAGAACAGAAGAATGTTTACATAAGAGAGTGAGACCACACATAAGTGTCTGCAGATCCCCACCAACTGTCCCCATGTGTTCAACAGCAACAGTACACTGAAACAAAACATGAAGAAACCCTTGTAGTAATGTTTTAATACTCTGAGTACAGCTAACCGTAGGTGCGCGGGACTGCCCATCAGCTACGGGTAAAGCAGCATGAAAGGCTGAAGAGGATAACAAGGAAGGTATAGCAAATGAAGAAGCACAGCAATAGTGTAGTGGTCAGAGCATCGGCCTAAAGAGGAGGCATTCTCAGCTTGAGTCCCACTGCAGCACATACCATTTTCCAAGTGTAATCTGTATACGAACAATTATGTACATTTTATTGCTGTAGAACCTAGCAAATAATTAAATGTGAACTGGAGTACTGCATGAAATGCACATGTGAACAGTCAGTACCAGAATGAATAAGTCAGCAATAAGCAGGCATAAGCACAGATAAGTAGTAGTAAGCAAATGTAAGAAATAGTAAGCGTGTGCAAGTGCGTATGGGTGGGGTGAAGCACCGCCGACACAGATCAAGCAAAGGAGATGCTAACTGTGTGTAACACACTGTGACCGGAAGTTAGCAGTGCTAACCTCTGTGCAAACCCCCTTACAACTGCTTGAAAGTGCTGAAAGCACACCGTATCAAATGGCTGGCATCATGTGTGGGTCTGTGTACATTAACGGAGTCAGTCGTTGGTATCGCAAAGAATACGTGACACACAAAGTTGGCCGGTATGGACACAAAACACAGTACCCAGCAATACCAGTCAAAGTTACCGGATATGTAGCTAAAGAATTAGAGGTATATGTGTCCGTATGAATACCCATAACTATATAGATATATACCTCCCCTCTCTGTAGTACAAATGTATACATACATAGATAGACATATACATAAATACCCACAAATACAGGTATACATATGCAGACACCCATACAGCCACATGTCGTTAGATATAGATACAGCGATATGTAGATATATATGTATGCAGACATATACATATATATAAGTGTGTGTATATATATATATATATATATATATATATATATATATATGTGTGTGTGTGTGTGTGTGTGTGTGTGTGTGTGTGTGTGTGTGTGTGTGTGTGTGTGTGTGTGCGTAGATATACACAGATATGTGTGTATGTATGTGTGTGTGTGTGTGTGTGTGTGTGTGTGTGTGTGTGTGTGTGTGTGTGTGTGTGTGTGTGTGTGTGTGTGTGTGTGTGTGTGTAAGCTAGGATATGATACAGCAGTTACGAATTACATATGTCCACAAGCCATGCCAATGGGTTGATGGGTCCAATCAACAAACGTGTAACACATAGCATCAACCCCACCCCCCAGCTAGACCGGTGAAACATACAAACACACGATATAAGTAAACACACCACTACAGGCAGGATACTACCAGTGGTAGAGACCCGCCAAGTCTAATCTTGAAACAAAGATATGAATGTCCCTTTTGGGACACCCAAAAATTCAATGATTTTTGGGTTTCCAGCCATTACACTGATGTCCAATGGCAGACCACACATGTACGTGGTCTACAAGGTAGGGGAAGCCTGATGATCCATGGGGTGAGACAACATACATGTGGGTCCCGAGAAGTGAGGAGTGGGTAGTGTGCACTGGTGTGGCCAGATCCGACCTGCACCGGAGTAAGGAAGAGTGCCAAAGAGGATGTGCAGTTTGAGAACTATGGGTATGTAATTATGGGCCTAGCTGTGCAGGTGTTGGCTGCAGTGGGTCTATGTGGACCGCCCAGAGATGTAAGCAATAGTGAACATTGGGCAGAGCCGACGCCCAATGAGCAACCACGCCTGGTACGAGTCCCACTGCAGCAAAGTCAAGTTTACATGGCAAAGGATGGTATAACCAGATGTGTTGTTGCAAACCCACTAAATTACACCAAAGAACACTTGGTAGCAACACCCTACTGTAGGCATGTAAGCCGGACTAATTGGCATCACAAGGTGGTATTGCTGTCCAGACCTCACAACTGTCCCTGCTATACACTCCGATATTAAGTCTGTCCCTCTCAATCCCCCTGAAAACTGGTGAGTGCTGAAGACAAGGTGGTGAATTGCCCTTAATAAATAATGATAGTAATGCAGAGTTATAGACGTTTCATGTCAGAAATCCTATATAAATCCACATTCCCTTATTCTACAAATGTTTCAGGTTAATACTACAAATATATAAAAAATGTCCTTGTTTGTCCCTGATTATGTGAGGAGTTGTCCCTGATTCTGTTGAGGTTTCCTCCGATCAGTTGAGAGCTATGTTGCTGTCCTCACGCCCACCCAAGGGTGTGATTGTTCAGACCTACCCCCAAATGCAGGGTATATACATGGCTGTTGCTGTAGAAGAAATGCCCAGCTGTGGATCTTTCCGTCAGCCGTCCTGCACATCCCTGGACATGTCCCCTACTATAAGCCCCTCTGTGTGGCCCAGTAACACCACATACCTATCGACCCCTGTTGCATTCGTAGTAATGTCCACAGTCACAAGTAGGTGACACCCTCCACATAACTATATTGGCAGAATCTGGAACCCTCAGCCCAGGTGTATTACCACAGCTGTGCCAGACTACACATGTAAAAACACATGAAGGGAAAACCAAAGCACACTTGGATCACCACCTGGCAAAGTCTGCCATCACCCAACATTCCAGACACTGACACTTCCTGTCCTGCATCGCATACATATCCCAACTCCCTGCAAACCTGCACTAGCGCACCCCCACCAATCAGTTGAATGGCCTACTATACAGTTAAAATGACCACCACTCCACCTACCCGCCTACACCTCCACTATTCACATCTACTCTACAACACTGGTATGGCATATGTAAACCTAACCTGAATACCTGAGTGTAGCCTAACCAGAAATGCTAAACCGGAATTCCACTTAACCTTACACTGACATGTACACCTTACTTAAGCATGTACAAAACCTACTTGTACATGAAGTAGCATGGGGGTATGCGGCAGCAAGTGGGAGTATGCCTGTGTGGTGGGGTGGTACTCAGATTAAGCAAAGTAGAAGCCAACAGGTTCAAGAAAATGTAACCGGAGGTTAGCAGTGCTTACCATCTCACAAACCTGTGCAAACCCGGGTGTCCTGCTCAGCAACAAAATAAACTGCTTATGCAAGGCTTGAAACCAGGACCCTATATACTATAGTCACAGTAGTCACCCACTAAACCATCATAGCAATACAGATGAATGAGGTATCAGCAAACTAATCCTCACCACAGGTAAATCAAAACAAAGATGTGAACTGAATCTATGTACAGTGTGAGGTGGTCTACCTTGCCACATGACATAAATATGTGAACTGGACTACTGCAGTAAGCATAGATGTGAGGTGTTATTGTAATAAAGTGTAGAAGTCCCCAGGTCCCTATACAGTGTATGTAGACATGAATCACGGATATCAGACACATAAAACCTGTAATGAAGAATATATTACTGCCAGAAGGCAAATATAGTACACATTAACTATTAAGCAATGCTAACTGCAGCACAGCTCAACTAAGTAAGAGTAAGCAATGTGTAGGGGAGCCAATCCAATCTGCCTACCGGTATACCCCTATAAGCACTGCCAACCTTAGGTAAGCAGGTGTGCCCCTAGCTTAGCCTCTTCAAACCCGGCCAATCATGGGAAAGTGCGGGTAAATGGCCGTATATAAACCACACAGGTGGGATTAGGTTCCGTAAGTGGTGGTAGCTTCCTACTGCAGGCAGAATGGCTGGTGTGGGTGAAGGCACTCATGTTAGAGTGCAGCACTGGTGCATCCAGGAGTCATAACTCATGGTATGGCTCCTGGTACAACACCATGAGGAGAGACCACTGCAGGGCTAGTACCAGGGCTCGCAGTGTAAAATGGAGGCCTGGGACAGTCTAGCCCGTGACCTCACCAGTGTCATAGGTATCCCCCGCACCAGTGAGCAGGTCAGGCATCACCATGCTGACCTGAAACGGCAGAGGGGGGATGTACTGGAACAGTGGCTCCAGCAGTCTTGGTAGATGGTTAATGCCCCAGTACTGAGTAAATACTCATTCCACTAAGTAGTTAAGAATTGACTAGCTTGTGTATATTATGGATAGGTATGGCTACATATCACTGTATACCTCTGATATCTGCAGATGTGCAGGCTGTGAAACAGCAATCCCATGATGTTAGGTTGCAAAGGCTGCATTGCGAGGCAGGTTAGTATGCCTCTGCATGTACTGTCATAACAAATACATATAAGAGCATTAGAAAGTGTCATACCAGTAGGAATACATGTGTAATATTCTGTGAATAATGGTATAACCCCTGGAGTGCTTCTGAGTACTCTTCTGTCATATGTTGTTGAACTGTTGCATACTATAAATAGTACTGCTGTATTAAGCCATGTTACCCACACTGTGGTATGCAGATAAAATTTGTATGAAGGTCTGTATAACATTGTTGGAAGTGCCAAGAGGTCAGTCATATTGTATAAGTGAGGGAGACATAGATAGAAGACAGTAGAAAGTGTCACATCAATTACCTGATGGCACAGTGTACTGTGATGTTAACTATAATTTTGTTGTCACACTCAGCAGGGGTTTGAATCCTGTGCGTGCTAGTAAGCTTTTATGCATAATCGTACCCCACAACTGTACGGATTTTGTTACAATGTTCAGATAGAAAGCTGTATGTATAATTATACCCAACAACTGTACAGAATTGGCTAGAGTGTTCAGATAGACAGTAGTTGTATGCATATTTATACCCCACAACTGTTCCAGTCTGTCCAGCATGTACAGATAAATGGCCCATATCAGCAGTCTGGTACCCGGTCCACCTGAAAAAGCAGTGTGAGGAACTCAGAAATGTAGGCAGCTGTTAATGACATATAACAGCAAGGAAAATGCTTGTATACTTTTTTCAACAATTTTTTCTCTACAGATGTATGTTTTCTATTTCTACTATTTTTAAAATTGTTTTAACATTCACCAAATATATTTAACACAAAAATTATGAACAACAGGAATACATTTTTTAACATAACTGATAATGCAGTTCATTTAACAGGTTTTATATGTATACACACTTGCTACTAGAGTTAATACATGAGCATTAGCACATACATTTTTAAACAGTGTATTTTATGTTTCAAATGTGCAATGCTTTGTAATATGGGTATTTCTTTTTAAACATATGAGCATTTCTCCTTTTTAAATTATGAGTGTTGCTTCACTAAAGTAGCACTCCTCACTAATTGTTAATTGTTAATTGACTTGACTAACAGCTAACTAGCTAACCATGTGATAGGGAAAGATATATAAAATGGCACTGTTTCCAATGTTTGAATTCATTTTTAACTTGAAAAAGCTCGGTATCTAGCCGAGCGAAAGTGCTTGTTTTATATCAATAAATTTTCTTGCAACTACCCACTTGGCACTCGTTTACTCTGTGGATTACGTTGGTCAGATCCTGCTTTGAAGCTTGTTTTTCTTTGGTTTGGTGATACTGTTGCTATTTACATATAACAGCAAGTCAAACGTGTACATAGTCTTAGAATGTGTAGAAAAACAAACCTGTCATTGTAGCACCTCACCCAAAGTGTATGACAGCAATACACAACATATGTTGCATTAACACCTGCATCTAGTCATGGCTGTATGTAAGACACAGGTCACGTATATAATAATCTATAAACATACCAGTGTTCAATATAAGGCCATTAGGTAGTGCAATAATACTTGTGAGGGAAATATCACTGCAGTGACTAGGAATGTTGTGAAAACTACAAGGATATGTCAGTTGTTTATTGAACACTCTCTCACCCCTACCATATTTGTAAAATAGCCCAATGACATTCCTCAACTGGTATGTGTATACTCCAAACATTTATTGGGACATATGTCCTAATGAGTAATACATATTCACATTTGTTTCTATGCATGCGCCATGTTACAATGCACCCATAATGGTGGCCTGTTGTCATCAAGACACCTGCATGCTTTTGTAATGGCCACTGTTGTTCCATATATGCATGTGTGCTGCTTGCTCTGCAACTGTGTTAAATCACACATGTTGGGTAAAGGGAATACCTATGCATGCTGTTATAACTAATCCTGAATGCCGTTGACTGTTACTAAACCATATCTGCCATAAACCGGCGACAATACAGCTCGTATGGGAAAGCCGGTCCCAACGGACCCACCTGTCCCACCCCAGCTAGCCATGGCACCGGGCACCGGCACATCTGGGGCCCAGCCTGGGACCTCCACCTCCATGTGCACTGTGCCACCTTCGAGAGGAACCACTGCAGGGGATGGGCCCCCCCCCCCTCGGAGCGGGCACAAAGGGGAAACTGTCACCCGTCAACAGGTCTGGGCCATGGTGCATAGGGAGCATGATCTGGAGTATCAAGAGCAGCTACACCAGCTTGAGGGCCAAGTGGTGCTATTAGAGGGTGAGCCTGCCCCTCCTACACAGCCCCCAGCTCAGCCACCTTTGGGGCCGTGAAGGTGCAGTGGTGACTGGCCTTGGGTGGGGACATCAGTTCCACTGTTTCCAGTTTGGGGCTCATGGGCTTGTGATTCCACACACCCCTTCCCATACAAGGTGTTTACCCCCCACATGTCTCATATAATAGTCCTGTATGCATCTTGTGTGTCTTGCCTGTTAACCTACCCAATCTCCCTCCCCAAATATACCTACTACCCCTCCCCAACATCCCACTATCACCTGAAAAATAAATCAAGGGCAATCTGTTCCCACAACAAAATCATGGCCCAAACATAGCTGTCAAATCTGCACATGTGTCCACTGGACACATGTAATGTGGTCTATTTGGCATCACAATAAATATATTCTGTCCTCACTCCTCCCCAGGCGTTTGAGGGTCCAAATGTACCTGCAAATATAATGTATATGCACAGCTGTTGCTGTAGGAGAAATGGGCAGCTATGGACCTTCTCCATACCCTTCCTGCACATGCCTAGCTATTGTCCCTACTGTCTTTACCTCTTTGTGCCCCATTTGTCACCCGTTTCTTATCAACCCCTTTTGCTTTTATTTCAAATAAATTAGCTCGGGTGTAAGCAGCAGTCAGCACTTTTAAGCAGCAGTAAGCGTGTTTGCGTGGGCTTGCATGGGGGTAAGCTATGCCTACACAGGTTGTAAAATCAGAAGTTAACTGACTGTACAAAACCAAAAGCAGAGGTTAGCAGTGCTTACCGTAGTGCAAACCCGCACAAACACTCTGACAACTGCATAAAAGTGCCTTAATCCCTCTGTAGCCAACGTCCCTTGTTCTGCCCAGGAAAAAATTGTAATGCCTCTCCCAAGCCCCTACACCCCAGACACTAAACCATGGCAGATATACATGACCTGATGTTTTCACAAACATATCATCCAGGACAAGCAGTCAACAGT
>NC_056735.1:1603248810-1603423810 GCF_019279795.1 Protopterus annectens | reverse complement strand
ATGTATCACAGCAGGACAAAGCCTGCCATACATGTGGAGGCCAGAGGCAGACACACATGGCCATACTTGCAATATTGCTGTTACACATCCTGTATATTGCTAGTGTTACAGGATTTGTTGCAACATACCCTTATGCAGGAATACAACATCAGAAACAGAAATGGATGTAGCTATGCTCTGATAGCATGCAACAGACAGTCTGCCGGTGATATATGTAGGACAAGACCTGTGTAGTGCACAGACCAAACTAACCACACAAACCACTGGCCATCATGTGGATAGGCCCACAGTTGAGAGCTATGCAGACAGACTGCATTCCATCCTAAACAACTATGTACATACAAACACTGCAAGACCAGCAATATACAATGCACATATGAACACTACTCACACTGTCTGTAGGTCTGGAAACCCATACGAATTTGTAATTGGCATCTGCAATTCCTGCTGTAAGAGGTATTACAAACTGCTGTCTATAACACTGCTGCCCACATACAGGAAGGTTGTCCTCCATACTGGAAAGGTTAAGGGACAATGCCCACATGAGTCAGTATTTTATAATACTGGGTTGCCATGACAGTGGTTATCTGAAGTACTACACAGCAGGCTGCATGCAATTAGCAACTGTTGCACACTGATTGGCGCAGAGCCCATCACCTGATCATGTGCATCACTTAAAAAAGCCATGCTGCAATCCATTCAAACCAGCTCAATCACTCTAGTGGAGAGAGAGAGAGAGAGAGAGAGAGAGAGAGAGAGACAGAGACAGAGACACACACACACACACACACAGCAAAAAGAAGTAAAAAACGTAAACTGTAAGCAGCAGACAGTCAGAGCTGTCAGGAAAAAAAATGACAGGTATGAAAAACATATATGTATGTAATTAAAAGTAGTATGTGTACAGAATAATAGGAAATATGATGTGGAATGTTGATATGTGCCATCTGTATCCCTGTAATAAAGTTCTGCTGAACAACTTTTCTGGACAATACTGTCTATCCCTGTAGTCAGTGGGACATACCCACCAACTGTTTCAGATCAGCGAGGAATGACAAAGAATAAAGCCATAATATGTGTGTTTGGTATCTTAGTGTGGGCAATAGCTGGGGGTGGAAGTACTGCCATCATGATAGACACATGGGTGTCAAAGCACACCACATGCAGGATAGTCATGTTAATGTCTAATGCAACAAGCACAAATGCCATAGGTGTATAATAGGCTTACCAGCAATCACTCACCATATGTACAACCCTAATGTTAGTCTGTGTTTATATGTGACACCTGGCTGTGTTGCAGTAAGGCAGAACAGTGCAACTGTGAATGAAAGACAATTACAGAATGTGGATCAGATGTCTGTATGCACCCCGCATAGAGATAATTATCCATGTGATATATAATTAGACAGGTATGTCTACAGATATACAGACAGTCATATAGGTGCAGGTATATAAACACCCACAAGATATATCTACACATATACGCATACGAATATGTTTACGTATATATTCATATAAATATATATATATATATATATATATATATATATATATATATATATATATATATAATGGCATTGACAATGGCATGCAGATGAAATAGTCTGTAACAAGCCAGCAGAGATAGTGTCCCCACAGGGAGCATGGCTACAAACACATAGCACAGAGCATGGCAAAAACACATAGCACAAAGCTTGGTACAATACAACATATGTCCCAATGGTAGGTAAGC
Organism: Protopterus annectens; assembly: GCF_019279795.1. Classification (NCBI taxonomy): domain Eukaryota; kingdom Metazoa; phylum Chordata; order Ceratodontiformes; family Protopteridae; genus Protopterus; species Protopterus annectens. Next base: position 1,603,422,078 of record NC_056735.1, on the reverse strand, counting down.
AGCCGATATTTAATTGCATTCTATGAATGGTTTGTTGTAGCTGATATGGTGTGGGGAAGACACAGATGTGTATTAAGAACTGTGGTAATCCTGCAGTATGGTTGCACTGACCTGTTTCCATCTTTATGTCTTCCAGGAAGGATGCCTCATATCCATCTTCCAGCCACAGTGCTGCAGAGACAGAGGTGTTAGTATCACATTTGGTGCAGTACTATGAAAAGCTGTTCAGATGAACAGCCCAAGACCAGCAGGAGAGGACTGCACTGTGGAATGAACTACTCTACAGGGTCAATGATGTCGGACTGCATAACTGCAGCTATGAGTAGGTCTGGCATCATTGCAGCGACCTTCTTTGCCATGTACGTCAGAATGCTGCTGCTGTACGGGGAGTCCACCTCACAACAGGGGGGAACAAGCCATCCATCCATCTCTCACCTGTGAGGAGGAGCTACTCAGGAGCCTTGTGGCACCTGCCCACCTGCAGCACCAACAACTGACAGGGCGCATTGTGGAGGTGGGTGCCACCGACACACTGCATGTGGAGCGTGCAGGTAAGGCCTCAAGGCACGTAAGTACACCACTCATGTGTATGCATCTGCATCTGTACAGGTACATCATGCAAATTTGAGATGTCATATACATAGTCTGTTGCTGTGTAGTAGTAATAAACAGACGTGCATAAGCTGTAGTATTGTGGACCCCTACAGTAGATGTAACGTAATGCTGCACTCACCCTTTATGAATGCCACAGCTGTGGCCACTGACAACAACCTTCTCACACTCTTATGTAGGTCCCTACAGGATACCACCACAGGAGCAGCCTGTAGCCGGTGAATATGGTTCATTTTCATGCATGACAAGACACTGTGCATGTAATGGGTATGAGATATTCCATGCACACATCTAACACAGCTACCCATACTGCATGCTGTACACATTCACATTTTGTTGTTTTGAAATGCACTGCATCACAGTAGTGACCAAGCTGGGGTACTGGAAGGGTACAAGAGACACATGCAAGATACCTAACATCCTGTCATTGTGCACTGTGTCCACATGGATGGGGAGTATAGCAGGACACACGACCTACAGTAGGGACATGTGTGAAACACCACCCTCATGGCTGTTACTGCACTCAATCAGGTTATGTAACTGTGGCAGATGTAACCCTGACCCCACAGCAATAGTGACAGCAATGTGTGCACTCCAAGGGATGTGCAAATGAGTAGACCTTGCAACCATGCAGAGTTCTGTGACATGTATAGGGTACCCCCCACAGGCATGGTAAGGCCTGGTGGGTGTCAGTGTGATAATCCTGTACTGGTCACGCATGCACTGCTGATGTTGTGATCTGTAAAGCAGACATCAGATATTCACAAAATATATCCGTTCACATATCATCCCAGGTGCGAGGTGCTGTAACACACAGGGACTGTGAGCATTGGAGCTGACATAACAGACACAGCACTACATAAGCAGCAATGGTTTGTACACCTGTGTGGTATGGTGCACAGTACAAAGCAGGGTGCAGAACAGGTCGACAGTAACACTTCATACATGGGTGCAGTGTTGACAAGGGGAAGGGCCATCACCTACCAACACAGCCCATGCATCATACACATGTATACTGCCACTGTGATGAAGTCACTTTGGTTGCACTGCATGCTGTTGAGCACCAGATGTAATGCATGCTGACAGAAGAGTAATGGAAGGACTGTGTGTACAAAAGGTGTGCAACCCCACATATAGGTGTGTGTGTGTGTGTGTGTGTGTGTGTGTGTGTGTGTGTGTGTGTGTGTGTGAGGGGGGGTGTTGAATGTGTGTTTAAGTGCAATCTGGTGGAGTGTGGTTGATGCATGTCTGATGTGTGTGTGTGTACATGTGTCTGTGCGGGTGTCTATGTATGCACAGACGATAGTGGGACTGATCACATGGCAGTACTTCACCTTGGGATTGTGCTGTAGATGTAGTGACATGAGACACCAGGTCAGCCTGTCCGATATGTGAACACAGGACAGCTGACAGCATACCAAGGTTTGTAGCACAAAACATGCATTGGGGGGGGGGGAGTACATACCAGGTATACACATCATAATGCCAGCAGCAGATGGATAACTGGCTACCCACGTATTCAGCACAACTAATGCAATGGGGAATTACCAGACCACATTAGTGAGTGTATCCAGGTATTACTGTTGTCCGCATGATGGGTTGATTGTACAGCAGATGTGGCATGGACTGATCAGGACTGTAGTATGGGGCTCTGGTGTGTGACATATGTAGTGAATGTAGCAGCCCCAACCATTTAGGGGCCATGTACACCATGACTGGACATACATAGGGTATTACTGGATGACAGAAGTGAGGCCATGTACCACCTACTCCACCAAAGTCAGTGAAGTGATGGAGTAACAAGTCATGTGTTGTGATCACACGTGTAGGCATGAAGAGGTCTGATATGTTAATGGGTAGTATTAATGAGTGTATGTTAGCAAGTGCCATGAAGGATGGGAAACATCTGTAATTGAATGCGGGACTGCCTGTAAACCCAGGGTAGGGGGGGTAGTAAGGTGGACTGTCAGTGTTTGTGGGTGTACATGTGTGTATGTCTGTGCCTGTGTGCCTGTGGCTGTGTGTGTGTGTGTGTGTGTGTGTGTGTGTGTGTGTGTGTGTGTGTGTGTGTGTGTGTGTGTGTGTGTGTGTGTGTGTGTGTGTGTGTGCTTACTGTTATGCAATGCTGTACAGGTCTTAACATGTGTGTTTGTTTCCCCCACAGGTGGCAAGGTGGGTCAGGTTTCCTCCTGCATGCAAACTGAGGTAGGTGTCCGTACAGACACCTATGATGATGATGATGGTGCTGGTGAGGCACAGGTGGGGTTGTCAGAGGCCGGCACTGCGCCTACATGTGTCATCACCCTCCTAGCCACCCCAAGCCTGCACACAGCTACAGTGTCCCTAAAAACCCCATCACACGTGGCCATAGCAGAGGGATAGTTGGCGATTGGTGCCAGTGACTAGGAAGGTGTGGTGTCCATGCCAACTGTGTGAAGTCACAGTCAGCATAGCCAGATGTCCGGCAGGCCACCACATCGGCAGCTGTACTGTGGTGCTCATGGGAGGGCCGCTGGTCATCATGCCCCTGGCAGAGGTGCCACAACTGGTACCACCAGGAGCATGTTTCAGGCTGTAATGGAGGCACAGGCACATATGGACATGCACACCAGACAGGGCCTGAGGCTGCAGAGGGCTGCTTTCTCATGTGTAAGTGGCAATCTTCAGGACATTGCTACTGCCCTCCATGAACATACCAAGGTCATGGATAGATGGTGAGATGAGATGGTGGGCCTCCTCGACTGTGGAATGTCCATGCTTGAATGTGTGGTGGGAGTGGTGTGATGTCCATGTGGATGTTGGCCAGAAACACCAGCAGCTGGTGGTCAATGTGGATGTGCCACGCCACCAAGCCACTCCCGTATTGGCAGTACCAGCCCCATCACACAACTGGGGGTGCTGTCCACACCACACCACAGCAGGCCTCGTGCATGTGGCCCTGGCCAGTCCCAGGCAGGACATGGTTCCAGCGGACACCTGTCATTATCAAGGGAGAGTAGCCCCTCAAGGTCTGTACCTGCATGTGCCTGTGGAACCCCTGGCAGGCACACTCAGCATGTCCATGGCCAGAGGCAGTGAACTGCACACCTTGCCAGGTATGGTCTGCAGCTGTCCAACAACACCTGTATAGGGCGGCCACATGGCAGGACTCTGTGCATGCATGCCCACACACTATGCAACCACACCTAAGGCGACCCCATACCTACACACAACACATCACCATGCCCCAGTCAGTGACAAAACCCCTCGCCCACACTCATGGTGACACATGTATGGATCACCCTCGGCCTCTGGCAAACCGCAACACACCCTGTGCATATAATGATACCTTTGCCACTTCCCTGTCATCCATAACATTGATGCAGGGACAGCTAACATGGTTCTGATGCAAACGGAGACTTTTATAGAGTGCTGTAATGTACTGCAGTGTGAGATGTCATGGGAAATGTGTAATACATACATGTCAGGTACTGTAGCCATGCAGCTATGATGCATTTCAGCTGTCAGTAACAGTGATTGTTATCTCCATAATGTTATCCATTTGTGTTGCAGGTGTACATGTGTCAGCAGGAGGATGGACTGCAGTCATATTTCACAAGAGTATGGCACTGTGGTGATACCATAGTGACCACTCACGGGTGGTAACCTCATTCCCACTGTTACCACTAGGAGGCTTTTGGGCTTTCGATATCCCAACACCCCTCCTCATCAAGGTGTTCACCCCCCGCATGTATCATATACTGCCCCTGTATGCGTCTTGTGTGTCATGTCTGCTAACCTTCCCATCCTCCCTCCCCAAATAAACCTACAGCCCCTCCCCAACATCCCACTCCCACCTGAAAAGATAATGGAAGGGCAATATGTTACCACGAAACAATCTTGCCCCATAAATGGCTGTCCATTCCACACACGTGTCCACTGGACACATGTAATCTGGTCTAATAGCATCACAGTGCATTGATGTTGTCCTCACCCGTCTCCCAGGGATTTGAGGGTCCACATCTACCTCCAACTGCAGTGTTTATTCACAACTGTTCATGTAGCAGAGATGGGAGGCTATGGACCTTTTCTACACCCTTCCTGCACATGTCTAGCTGTTTCCCATACTGTCTTACCTTCTTTGTGCCCCTTTTTCACCACTTTCCTAGCAACCCTTTTTTCGTTTCCTTTTAAAGAGGTTAGCGTGGGGGTAAGTGGGAGTGCTCTGACGAGCAACAAAATAAATCACCTCTGCAAGGCTCATACTCAGGATGCTGCACACCATACACAAAATGATTCCCCACTAAACCATGGCAAATGCACATAACACTGATGTTTCCACAAACATATCATCCAGTCCAGTCATTCAACAGTAGAGGGAATGTATTGCATCATATAGATGTATGTGTGTGAGTAAATATATTAATGTGTAAACAGGTACAACATATTGATATATGTAGATATATATATATATATATATATATATATATATATATATATATATATATATATATATATATATATATATATATATATATATATATATATATATATATATATATATATATATATATATATATATATCTAGGGATATATACATATATAAATATATATGAACATATACACATGCAAATGCCTACATCTATGGATATATATGTCTACATCTACATGTGTAAATATATACAGCAGGTCATGTATATGTCAGCAGATATATACATGTACATATATAGGTGTATACGGACAGACATCTGGTGATAACAATGGGACTATAACAAAATCATATATGTCCTCATGCAACGTTAATGGAGTTGAGAGGCCCCACAAAATATACGTGTGGTACAAATAGGTATACTCCCCCCAGCCAAGCACATCCCCCCTGTAATACAGTAACAAGTGTTGCAGATCCCATAACTAGGACTGCACACAACATGGCCATCCCTAGAATACATACACACAGACAGATATATGCAGATACAGGCATATATATATATATATATATATATATATATATATATATATATATATATATTTATATACATATATATGGATATATATGTAAGTACACATACACACACACAGATATGTACAGTATGATATATATGTAATACATGCATACAAATGGAGCAGCCAGTATTCCTACAGTTGCCACCTTACCAACTGGAGACTGTATGAGCCAGCCATACAAATGACGTTCAAAGCCTGCAACACATACCCACAGAGATATCAAAGGGTATAACACCACACACAGGTGCCCATAAATGATTGTGACAGCTATATTTGTGTACTAGGACAGTTGTATTTGCCATGTCATATAGCCGTTTAGACACTGACAGCCATATGAACAGTGTAATGCAACTGTGAAACAGTTATACTGAGACAGTAGTCTGGTAAGGTTGACACTTGTTGCTGTCCAGGCCGAGGCCTTCTAGTAGTCCAATAGTAATAACAGACTGGCCCACAGCATACCAGACAATCAACAGTATGTAATGCAGATGTATAGGTTAGCAGCCTCTATCTACACTCTACACACTACAGACCCCAGTTGACACAACAAGGCATAACTGACACCATCACAATCACACAGACAAACAGAACAGTCCGTATGGCAGGAGGCAGCAGGCCTGCATTTACCCACGGTGGACTGTATGGTAATGTACAACCAGATACCTTAAGGTAGCTTACCCCATATACCCCCACATGTTGTTACAGCCTAGGTTAGTCATGGTGCACCCCCCCTACACTCACTGCTACTGGACCATATACCACGGTTACGTACACTGCCATCTGCAGTGCATTAGGGCACACATGTATTGTGTAGGTGGAGCCCACACATATATGGCCTTAACCCCCCAGTATGTGTTTGGGACACGACAGCAGTGGAGGGATGGCAGGAATGACAGCTTGACATACACACAGTCCACTACATAACAAACCCTGACAGCATGTCACCTGTGCTAAGCCAGATATGTAGGTGGAGGACAGAGTCTGGAACACAGGCACATATTTGTATAACTCTTGTCATACAGTAAGCAAGGTATGTAAATGTGTACATATCTATATGGATATATGTATAATGATATGTACATATATGTTTGCCATATGTCCTGCACATGGGGTGAAGCCCTACCACAGCTCCAATAGTCCCAACCTCTCAGTGCAAGGGGTTGTCATGTATGTATTGCATTTATATTTGTAGACTATTGCTACTGTAATAGGGAGTGTCTTCACAGACATGGTGTGTGTGGGAGGCTAAATCTGCTGTGGACATGTGCGCCATTGGCTACTGACAGACATCCTAAGGTCATCATAGTACAGTACCACTGCTAGCACAGTAACGCCCCTGTGGACTACAGCTGTGATACGCCCAATATATTTGGACAGTCTGACACATGCTGGTCAGTCCATGGGTATACACAGAACTCCTTCATGCATGACATGTGGACCAGGCCTGTCAACGTGGATGTTAACAGCCATGTAGATGGGTATCACACGTAAATATTGGTATACATTTGCCCACATAGGTTATACACTCATGCACCCCTGTCTGACCTGACACATAATAACTGCTGGTACAGAGGTGCCATGGCCACATACTACCCACTAGTTAGTGACATACATCTGAACAGCATCCCACTGCTTTGTCTGATGTACATGACTGTCATGGTGGCCCAGCAGAAGTACATCTGGCAAGTATCTGGACATGTCATCTCACTGGATAAGTACAGTAATGTGCTAGGCATGTAACAAAGCACAGTGCTAGCTACAGGCAGACTGACTCAACACTGGGCGACATCTCCCATGTGGGGATACACATGTACCTGCATAGATAGCAGGCTCTACAGGCATGTCACATCACAGAGTAACAGACACCTGTGTGAAAGTGCATAACCACAACCAACGTGAACACAGCCACAGCCACATATGGTCAGCTAGCGTACTATTACAGTATATGGACTATCTGACCTACACCATCCTCATATGGAACACTCATTAAACACCCCTACATATACTGGGACGCTAGACAGTGTGGTCCGATGCCTGTCTGTGGTATGGGACATGTGTGTGTTCACCCCTACAAACATGTAAGCTGTTAGGGTGACATACAGTGGAGCAGCATGTAACATCAGATAGGAGAGGACCTGGAACAATGACCTCTACAACTGTCTCTACACAGGCCAAGGTACATATTAACTATATACACACTGTCGACAATTACCAGACTTACATGTACCTCAGTACTGTACACACATTCACATAACAACCAGGGTATGTCCTCAATTATAACCCCTACTATACATAACATGTGTAGCAGTCTGATATCTCACTGGCTTGTTATCAGATATGCTGTCAATGACTATGGAGTACAGAACATAAGCACCCTCTACTGCATGACATATGTACAAAGGTTGACAGAGTTGTGGCTGGAGGCACAAACACAGGGCCAATATTGACATGTCGCTGTAATACCCTCATACATATACTGTCGTAACAGAGTTTGTTGCACCATATGTCCTATGAGGGATGTGACATCGGTAATTCTCCCGGCTGTCACCATCTACTGCCTGCTATCCTCACACTACCTTCTGCATTCCACAGATAGGTGCACTGTAGCTGACACATGAAACCAAAGGCACAACACTGCCCAGTCTGCAGATGACCCTGCAGATGGGCACCTCTCATATACATGGGACCGACATAGCAGGTATTGCGACATGTACAACAGGCATATCCAGACAAACACTGTTAAACCAACAGTACTCCACATACAGTATAGCAGCACTTACAGTCTGTAGTCAGGTCAGGCACATCCCCCTCCTGTTTTCTGCCCTCTATCCACAGTGTATGTTGTTAGAGGTAAATCACCAATCCATCTGAGATGCTGTTTTCCAAACAACAGATCGAGTTCCTGCTCACAGTAACTGTAAAGGGCCAACACCACCATGTTGTTCCTAGGTATTAGAGTGTGTTTCCATGCAAGTGGCTATGGACCTGTTACCACAGCTGTTCCACATGCAATCAGCTCGGGGAGGGCTGCAATTCATGCAGAGACCATCAGATGATCATGAGCATCACTTACATTACACATGCTGCCTAAGCAGAGCAGGTGTGGGTCTCCAAATCCACTGGAGAGGGAGTGGAGGAGGTAGACAGAGGCAAATACATGTCAGGGAGGGGTGGTGGAGTAAAACAGAAACATGTTTGTGTCACACACCTAACAGCACAGGGCATCAAACCCCCAACAACTATGTAGTGCTATCACGGTTCGATACAGTTATTGGTTGTGCCACATGGGTTACCTGCTGTGAAGCATTCAGAGTATATTTGTGATGATGAGTGACATATGCAACAGGGATATGGTAGATATACGGTAGGTGACGAACACGTGCCTGTCTGCATGAACAGCTGCCAGCGTCAACACAGGCACACTCATACAGGGACGCACACACATTGACACACTTGGCAGGGCCAGGAGTGCATCTCATCAGTAATGTGATTGCCACAACGCATCGATGTGCAGTTATCACATATACCACAGAGGTCATATGGAGGTCGTATGGTCATAGATTATGATGAGGCGTCAGACATCAAACAGCATGCTGAAGTATGCCCTGGGGGGTTGTAGGGTGTGTGGATATGGTCAGATGCACTATACAACACACACAAGGACACACAGGGTGCTAGTCCTGACATGCATGGGTGCATGTTTGCACGGGTGTGTGGTGATCAACTGTGCCTGCACGCTCTACACAAGTAGGGGAATGGGTATACCTTGGCATCATGCCACATGACGATGGTCTGTATTGTGCCTCAGGCCTGTGGTTTTTGCATCTGCCCACACAGATGGGTATTGCATCTCTCATCCACTCATCTGTATGACTATTGTGTGTGGCCAATGCTGTGCATCACTTGCCATGTATATGTTCCTTACTCCATGACATGAATTGTGTCAGGGATGTGCACACCTTCCACATGGATGTTCAGTGACATGTGGAACTGTACCTGCGGTGTCTGGCCCATGTTGTTATTTATTTATTTATTTTATTTATTTATTTAAATTTGTTGACCGGGAGTGTCCTACTGGACGTAGGTCCATTTTCAGTGGAGGCCTGGGGAGAAAAGCTCCACAGTAAAATAAACAGACAGTAGTTACATTGGATTACGTAGTGATTAATGATTTAACATAACAATTGCTTACAACATATTTACAGATGAAGAACATAGTACATCAGTAGACAACTAGAATCTTTATCTGTGAAGTACATAACAGACATTAACAAATGTTACAATGAGAAGTTCCTGCTGTATAATAAGTACTAGGCTTATGAGCATCTGAGCTTGCTATAATCAAGGTAGTTAGTGGAGCGGAAAGAAAGGTAGTGGTTGGATGGGGTAGATGATATTAGAGTGGGAGTTGCAAGGGCATAGCCAGCATGTTTTTAGGTGCGCTTTTAGTAAAGTTTTGAAGTGGGTGTATGATGGTACAGAAGTAATTGTGGGTGAGAGTGAGTTCCATAATTTGGCAATGGCACAAGAGAATAGTGCTTCACCAGCAGAGTTATTGGCTTTAGTGATCTGCAAGTGATTTTTGTTGCTGGATCTTAGTGGTCTGGTGGTGCAATAGGGTTGGAGTAGATTCTGGAGGGATGGGACATTTAGTGGATGGTTTACTAGTTTGTGGGCGAGTGAGAGTTGATACCACTGAAGGAGGTGAGGGAGTTCAAGCCAGCCCAGTTCAGCAAGTGAGAGACAGTGGTGACTACAGTAGGATGCCCCTGTGGCGAATTTGGCAATTTTGTTGTAGCAGGTCTCTAGCTTGTTTAAATCACATTGCCTTAGGTTGGTATATATTGGAGAGGCGTAAAGTAGGGTGGAGATAAGGTGGGAATTTGCTATTGAAATCTTTGCTGCTTTGGTGAGAAATTGCTTATTTCTGTATAATGCTCCTAGTTTTTTGTGGACTTTTTTTATGGTCATGGATATGTGAATGTCAAATTTTAGTTTATTGTCTATTTCCACTCCTAGCAATTTGGTGTGTTCAGTTGGGTATATAGTGGTGTTGTCTTCTGCTGTGATGTTAAAGTGAGAGCTGTTTTGAGTATGTTTGGTGGGTTGGAAGATGAGTAGTTTAGTTTTGTTTGGGTTGAGTATTAATTGGGCATCGGATAAACATGTTTAAACAGAGGAAAAGGCTTCCTGTGTGACTTTTTGCAGTTTGGGTAGGGACTGGGCTGGGCAGATGATGGTCGAGTCATCTGCGTATTGTGTGTGTGCCATGTTTGGTGGCAGAGGCTAGATTATTGGTGTAAACAGAGAAGAGTAGGGGTCCAAGGATGGATCCTTGGGGAACCCCAATGGAGACAGGTAGTTGGGGAGATATGTCATTCTGCCATACAACGGATTGTTGGCATTCAGACAGGTAACTCTGAAACCAGTTGGTGACTGATTGTGAGAAGGATAGGTTATTGAGGACAGAGATAAGTTGTTTGTGTGGGACCATGTCAAATGCTTTAGATAGGTCTAGGAAAGTAGCAGAGGAGAGATAGACATTGTTTTTATGCTGAAGGATAGTGTTAGTAAAGGAGAGTAAGGCAGTGGTGGTGCTATGGTTTGGTCGGAAACCATGCTGAGTACTGGAAAGGAGGTTGTTAGTAAGGAGGTAGTCTGAGACCTGAGAGTTTATGCATTTCTCTAGTATTTTGGAGAGTGGAGAGAGAATAGCTATGGGGTGGTAATTAGTTAGTTCTGCGGATGGTCTGCCTTTGTGGAGGGGAATTATATGTGATACTTTCCACAGTGTGGGAACGTAACTTTCTGACAGAGATCGGTTAATCAAGATGGATACTGGATAGGCCAGAGCATCAGCTACGATTTGTAGGTATTCAATTGGAAGGTTGTCTGCTGCTAATTTGGTGGGTTTAAGTTTAGTTAAGAGTTTTTTTTATGTTGGAGGTAGGTACAGGAGAAAAAGAGAAGGCAGTGGGGAGATTACTAGTTGAAGGTGTGGGTTGGAGGGGAGGGTGGTTGTGTTGTTTAGCTAGTGATAGTATGGTTTGGGTGAAGTGTGTGTTGAATGAGGTAGCAATATTTTCTGAGGCGTGAGGGATGTTAGGAGGAGGGGTACTGACTTTACCTGGGTGGAGCATGGAGTTTATGGAGGACCAGAATTGTTTGGGGCTGTGTTGTGAGGAGTCTAGGGCAGACTGGTAGTACTGGAATGTGTCCTGTTTTATTAGCTTTTTGACTCTACTGAGTAGTTCTAGGAATCTCTGTCTAGCTGAGGGGGTTTTGGTTTTGCGCCAGTGCTCCCAGGCTTTATCCCTGTTTTTCATTTCTGACTTAGTGGTTTTCTGTAGCCATGAAGAGGGTTGTGCTTTGGTTCTGGAAAATCCTATGGGGGCATGGTAATTAAGGATGTTCAGGAAGGTAGTATTAAAAAATTCAACTGCGTCATCTAGACTGAGGTACTTTAGAGGATGCCAGTTACATTCTTTGAGGTTGAGATGAATGTGAGTGGGTTAAAGTTTAGTTTTTTATGTATTTGACGGTAGATGACATGTTTAGCTTGGTATAGGTATTTTTTGAGTAGGAATGTTGGGGAGTGATCACTGAGGCTATCTGATAAGCAGCCTGTGATATATGACTGGGGGCTCTTACTGACTAGTATTCAATCCAGGGTAGTGTGCTTGCTGGAGTTTTTATTTATCCTGGTTGGTGACTGGACTAGTTGGGTGAAGCCATGAAGATGTACATGATGGGTTGGATTGTTGCCAGAACAGGATTGCCAGTCAATATTGAAATCACCTAAGATGATAGTTTCTTGGGGGAGATGGTGGATAGACCAGCTGAGGAGGTTTTCTAGTGGAGGGATGTTTTGGCCAGGTGGGAAGTAGAATCCATTTATGTTGATGGTTTTGTTTTGGTTAATTTTGAGGTTGGTATATATTATTTCTTCATTGCCTATTTGTGGAGCTGATGATTTTAAGATCTGGATGTTTGGATGCTGTGTAATATTATAGCTACACCACCTCCTTTTTTGTACTCTTTGTATGCTGTAACCTGTAGGGAGTATTTGCTCACTGGTAATGAGAGGTTTTAGCCAGGTTTCTGTCAGGATGACTATATCTGGGGAGTACAAGTCTATGGTGGCATGGAGTTCATGGACTTTGTTGGATATACTTCTAATATTTAGGCTTAGTAGAAGGAAGTCACTTGGCTTTCTATTGGCTGTAATATGGGAAAAGTTGTGGTTTCTAGTCTGATTATGAGGATTGGGGTTGGAGATGGTAGGGCCAGGGTTGGGGTGGATGTCTCCACTTAGGGCTGGTTTTGATATGCATGAGATTATTAGTATTCTCAGTTTTTGAATGTGTTTGTTTATAAGGGAAACTTTATGATTGTGCTCTGTGGGTAATAGGTATGATGGGAGGGTTACTATGTTAAGTTGTAGGGATGCTTTATGTTTGAGCAATATAGTTGGTAGGATATGTGGGGGGTGCATAGGGATGGTTCTTGAGCTGGTGGGAGGGGAGCTGAGTGTGGGTGAAACATGAGTGGTGGTGTGAGTAGTAGTACAGTGGTAGTGATTGAGTGGGGGAATGATGGAGCTTTGGTAGGATGTAAGATATGCAAGGAGAGTGCATGCAGTGAGCATAGGAAAGGTATGCTTGTACATGTTAGTTGAGGAGGTGTGATAGTAGTGGGAAGATGGAGGAGGTAGTGTTGGGTTAGCTCTGTGGTTGGCTATTGGAAAGATGGGAGGGGTTTGAGTGCAATAAAGGTGGGACCACTGGGGTCAGGAGGGAATAGGGGGCAGCGTGGGGAGCAAAGCGGGTAGAGATCCTGTTAGTTGCTCGCATGAGGGGGCTGGAAACAATCACAAAGCAAAGACAAGTATGTGTTAAGAAATGTGTTAACACAGAGTATCACTGGATTTGCCAGTCTTGCCCACCTGCGGCAGGAACTGGTAATGGGCAGCAGGCTTACCCTGCATCTACATTGATAGCATGCTAACAGCATTCCCTCATGTCAGTGTCATCTGTCCATACAGGGCATGTTATCAGGCATGGTATGTCCATTGGGAGTTGCATGTGAAGGCACCATGGGTGGTGCAGGTGTCCATTTGGGAACATGGTGGAGGTGCACTGTCTGCATGTACATGCATATTGGACAGATGGCCAGGGTAACATGCCCTCTGTAGCCCACTGCTATCACTGCAGAGTTACTATCAGTGGTCAATATGCTGTATACTACCCACATATTGACTGTTACCTAGGCATGTGTGTGTGCTCTGGGTAATAGTGTGGTTGCTAACTGTGATTGGCTGGCCTTGATGTCACATGTCTGAGTATTGCCTTGCACACCTGCCTCTCAGCTAATTTACATCATTTATCCCTGTATGGTTGACATGGTGATATAGTAGGGCCACCTTAAAATAACTGAGCCAAACTCCATCCAAATTGGCCACAGGTGTCACACACACCTCTACACAGGATACATATTACATACACATGCACACCTGTCATGTCTGGGAGTAGAACCCCTACTTAATTAGTTTATTACACTACAGCACTACACAGTTATAATACATGCCATGGACATTACTGGAGTACTTTTTCCCCAAAGGTGTATTTCACAATGTATGACATCAGCAAGGTTACCAAAGTAGGACATTTCGACTGTACAGAGAGTGACTAGCCTAAAATGCATTGTTCCCTGCACAGACAGTGAGACACACACAGAACATCCACAACTGACATGTGTGAATATAGAACTGCTCTCAGGTCTATATCACACTACAGCATGGGGCTGTTATAGGACGCACCACAGGGATTACAGAAGACCTGTCTCCCCAAAGTCATATTTAACAATGGATGACATCAGCAGGAGTGCCACAGTAGGGCATTTGAAATATACTGCGAGTGATTAGCCTATAATGCATTGCTCCATACACACACATTGAAACACACACTAAACATCCAGGGATTCCATGGAACCCTACCAATGTTCTAAATCACATTACAGCAGTGCATGGTTACAGGATGGACTACGGGGATTACTGGGCTACACTCTTCCCAGAGGTGTATGTCTAGGTGAGTGACATCAGCAGCCTTGTCAAGGTTGGGTATATGAATTGTACGGAGTGTGAGTAGCCTAAAAAAGCATTGCTCTCTACACAGTCAGACACACACACACAGTTGTCAGGTCTGGGGTTAGAACACCTACCTAACTACTTTGTCACACAAACAGCAGTATGCAGTTACAGGACATACTACGGAGATTACTGTGTGTGACATTCCCAGGGGTGTATTTCTAGGTGAGTGACATCAGCAGGCTTGCCAAAGGTGAGTATATGAATTGCACAGTGTGTGAGTAGCCTAAAAAGCTTTGCTCAGTCAGACACACACAGACACACAGTTGTCAGGTCTGGGGTTAGAATACCTACCTAACTACATTATCACACTACAGTGGTATGCAGTTACAGGACACATCACGCTGATTACTGAATGATAACTTTCCCAGAGGTGTATTTCTAGGTGAGTGACTTCAGCAGCCCTGCCAAAGTTGAGTATACATATTATAAAGAGTGTGAGTAGCCTAAAAAGCATTGCTCTCTACTCAGCCAGATTCTCCCACACACACAGTTGCCATGTCTGGGGTTTGGACACCTATCTATCTGCATTATCACACTACAGCAGTATGCAGTTAAATGATGTATTATGGAAATCACTGGGTGTAACATTCCCAGAGGTGTATTTCTAGTTGATTGATATCAGCAGGCTTGCCAAAGGTGATTATTTGTATTGTACAGAGTGTAAGTTGCCTAAAAAGCATCAGTCTCAATTCAGTCAGACACACACACAGTTTCACACGCAAACACAGCTGCCAGGTTTGGGGATAGAACACCTATCTAATGACTTTATCACACTACAGCAGTATGCAGTTACAGGATGCACTACAGAGATTACTGAGTTCTGCCTTTCCCAGAGGTGTATTTCTAGGTGAGTGACATCAGCAGCCCTCCCAAAGTTGAGTATATGAACTGTACGGAGTGGGAGTAGCCTAAAAAGCAGAGCTCTCTAGTCAGTCAGACACAAACACACAGTTGGCAGGTCTGGGGTTAGAACACCTACCTAACTACTTTATCACACTACAGCAGTACACAGTTACAGGAAGCACTACAGAGATTACTGAGTGCTGACTTTCCCAAAGGTGTATTCCTAGGTGAGTAACATCAGGGCCTTGCCAAAGTTCAGTACATGAATTGTACGGAGCTTGAGTATCCTAAAAAGCATTGCTCTCTACACAGTCAGAGACAGACAGACACACACACAAACACACTCACACAGTTGCCAAGTGTGGGGTTTGGACTACTACCTAACTGGTTTATCACTACAGCAGTACACAGTTATGGGACACACCATGGTGATTCCTGAGCTACAGCTCTCACAAAGGTGTATTTCACATTGGATGACCTCAGCAGGCTTGTCATACTACTACTATGGGGTGGACGGTGTGCGCATAGGCCATAACCCATTCATGTAGGGGTTGACATGCCATGTGCGGGCACACACGGGGTCATATGTCACAGGTACATGTATACAGCTACTAGATGACTACTTCCTTGTACAGTCATGTTGCACAGCTGGCACGAGCACCACATAGTCTGTCATGCTGACAGATGCTGATGGCTAGTATCTGCAGTGAGTGCATGTGCACCTCATGTGGTTGTGGGCCTTTGGTTGTGTGCTGGGTGGGACAGTCCTAGATGGGTCTTTGTCACGGTGACCCTCTTCCACACATCTATGTCCGTCTACCTTTGGCTTATTATAGTGTGGTGTCCTTACATATATGTCTGTCCTATTCACTGTGTGTGCAAGGCAGGAGTGGAACATACTGACATGTGTCTGCACTAAGAACTGCGACAGCCAGATATGTCTGGTTCACTGTTGTTTGCAGACATGACCGTCATGTGTTTAAGTGTCGGCATGCCCAGTATGACCTTTCAGTATGTTGTTGACTGACATTGCCTTCATTCTTCTAAGTGTGTGAGCATGCCCATTATGGCCATCTGTATTGCATGTGTGGAGTATGTCCAGGTTGTTTGTACTGTGGTGCTGACCTATGTGTTGTACACCAACAGGTAGCATGCTGTGTCTGCAGGGTATCCATTGGTCATTTGGCATGTACTGTTGCTACATTTCTGCATAGCGGGGGGGGGGCACCTGACTGTTTCGACATTCTACACAGGAGTGGGGGGGCACACCTGACTGTTACTATTAGTGTACATAGGATTGGGGGCACACTTGACACTTTTTCACATTTGCTAGGAATGTACTGGTATGTCAGGTACTCCATTTCAGTCTGTAGTCTTGCCTATCGTGCTGGCTAGAGGCATGCCAGTGTATTACAGATCCTAGCATTCACTGCCTACATATTAGTTTCAGACTTCCTAACCTTCCAACTGCCTGGCCTGCTGTAGTCTGTCTGTGTAGGCCTGGTGGGGAGGTTACACATAGGGCTCATTCAGAGGGCATAGTGCAGCATTTGTTTGTGTTTGTCTACACCTATCCTTCTGACTGTAACAGTTGTTGTGTATGTGACCCCCCCCCAACTGGCATGTGTGAGTCTCTTACCTTGTGGGTGTCCCAGTATTGACGGTGGTGCTGCAGGGCTGCCTATGTCAGATGCACATAGTACACTCCCTATACATGGTTGAGCACAGGTAGTGTCATGTTTGGCATCCCTTTTACTGTATGTGCTAGTTGGAGAGAGGTGACATTCCCTGGGTCCCTACTGTTTCAGTGCATGTGCTATACATTGCCTCTTTGCCAGGGCCAGGGCATACTGGGCATGCCTCCTTCTGTCTACTGGGGCAGGCTCAGGTTGTTCCTTCTCTGAGTCACTCTGTGCCTGTGCAGGCCTTGGCAATGGTGGGGGGCTTTGTGGCCCTTCCCCATGCTGTTCCTGCTGCAGCTGTTTCCATAGGATCATATTATGTAGCATGGCACATACAAGGACAATTTGGGTACATGTACTTGGTGAGTACTGCAAGGCTCCACCAGATGTGTCCAGACAACGGAACCGTGACTTCATCACCCCAAACACATGCTCTATTATGATTCGTCTTTGCGCGTGTGCTTCATTATGGAGTTCCTGTTTGGGTGTGTGTGCATTTCTGATGGGTGTCATTAGCCATGGCTCCAGTGCGTATCCAGCATCCCCCACTAGGTGATCGTGTGGGATGTCCCCATTGGCAAATCTGTGGTATAGCTGCATCAGATAACAGATGTGGGAATCTTGGTAGCTTCCAGGACAGCCAGCACTCACATTCATTATTATGCCCTGGGCATCGCACACAACCTGGCAGTTGATGGAGGGGAAGCCCTTGCGGTTGATGTAGACCCTACCTTGCTCACTGGGTGGTGCTTTGATGCATATGTGCATGCAGTCTATTGCATCCACTACCTCTGGGTATTCTGCTATTTGATGGAAAAGATGCATATTGCTGGCCAACACCTCACGGGTGATGGGGAGGCATGCATGCTCACCGACATGTGCTGACATGGCATCCAGGAACTGGTGGAGTACCCTGGATGCTGATGCCTGTGATATCCCCATCATATCCCCAGTTGGCCTTTGGAAGGTACCTATAGCTTTTATACGTAGGCCTGCACATACCTTGGTATCCACTGGGATGGGTTCCCCTCTGTTAGTTCTGTGTGTGAGGCATGGCCAGCACAGCTCAACAATCTGCCGTATGAGGTCCCTGTCCACCCTATAGTGCTCCACTATCTCCAGCTCATGTAGCCCTTGGTAGGTTACCCTGGGTCTGTACACTCTTCTCCATCTCCTCACTGTGGGTTGCTCGACAGCATTCACATCCTTGCCACCCTCAGCTTCTTGCACATGCTGGTTTATGATAGCAAAAGCAGCCCCTATCATTATTTCTCTTGCTTTCGTTTTCTAAAATTTCCCTGTTTGTATACACCGGTGGTGGAGATTTATTGGGAATAACAAGGGGGAAAGGTGTTTGCATAGTTTATAGTGGTGTGCTGGGCTGGTCTGCTGCCTTTGTGATTGGCTGTGTCTGATAAATTTCACGTGTCAGCTCAGCTAGTTCTCCTTGACTAACTTTCCACTGCTGTTTCCCCTTCTCATTGCCTCCCCTTTTAAGCCTGTGTGTGCACTGCACAGAGTGCTGAAATGTGCACGGTGCTGCTTTTTCCTGGTTTAACTTCCTTTTTCTTCCAGTGAAACCCAGTGTGCAGCACGCACACCTGCTTACACTTTGTCAGGGGTGCTAGGTAGTTTGGACACACCTCTAGCTTAGCTGTGCTAAACTAGGAACAGTCCTGAGCCACAGGGCTCCAATCCACTTACAGTATTCCTGACAAACACCCCCATGATGCCACTTATCTCCTAGTCTTGCACCCAGCTATTTCTACTCTTACACTCTTGGGACCTGCCTCACACTCTGGGGAAATCTGGGATTCACTATCCTTCCCCTCATTTGCATAGGATTACCTGCTAATGCATAGTTACATGTCCCACACTGAGCCTCCACCCTTAGCAACCACTACTCATTGGCCAGGTTGTCTTATGCCTGCCATTGACTTGCATGGCTGAATACTGCTTTTAGTTAGACTGATTATTTTAGTTTTTTATTATTTTCCCCCTATCCCATTTGCATGCTGCTGCCCTGTGCTTAAACAGGCAAGATCGGCAACAGAAAAATGAGAGTTCTTTTTTTTTATTTTTTGCACATTTTGCAATGCCAGTGGCCTTCTACTTGGCCATTGGCATGCTTCATCAATGATATGCAGCCTTTATGTGGTGCTGTCATAGCACCATTTTGTAGTTTGCGGAAATGTACTTGGTTACTAACCGAGTACATTTCTGCAGACTGCACTCGTCCTGCACTGACTGCTGTCTCCTTTCTGAATCACAAATTACCCTCATTTGCATGGTTTTCACCTGCAAATGAGGGTAATTTGCATACAGGAACTCGGTCCATGCAGGATTAGCCTAAGAGCTCACGTGCATGTCCCGGGAGCTCATTCCTGGATCGCACATTGTCCATATTGCCAAAAATAGCTCTTAAACTATTCCTGCACCCTATAACGGGCTTTGTAAATCTGGGGGGGGCATGTCATTTGATCATTTGATGAATTTTAGCTTTATACGGAAGATTTCTAATATATTTTTTTCATTCTGAAGGAGTCTGGTTGATGTTATTGGACAAAGTGTTGAATTAAAGAGTCTTACACTAGTGTTACACCTAGTTTTTTTGTTTTTTCTACTGGGTTTTGGTGTATTTTTATGTTTTTGACTATGATTTACATCATCATAAAAAAATCGGATTTGTATTTTTTATGAGGTGAGGCAGTTAAAAACTAATCCATGACATCTAGAAATAAATGGTCTACTGGAGAGGTTTAATTCTGCATATAAGACCACATTGAGACCTTTCTTACGTATGTTTAAGCAAGACTGATAAAAATGATTGCATAGAGAGAGAGAGAGAGGTACCCTGACATGTTTTTCACGATTCAAGTTACTTTATGGTGAGGTGCTTCATAGATTTCATTAGTAACAGGCAAGAAGGTGAATATGATTCCCACAAAGGGACTGTTAAAGATTTTGGCCTAAATTTCAGGACAAGGGGTAGGGAACTCATGGAGCTGGCACAAAAATACCTAGCAAAAGCAAAACCAAAACAGCCACAAAAGGCTAGAGAGTGAGAATATACAGCTGAGAAAAGAATAATGGCGCTTATTTTTGTTTGATGGAATAGGCTGCAGATATTGCAACAGGTCCTTTGTCTACTGTGAGAATGATGAACGGTGTTCTCTATGCAGTAGTATGAGCTGACATGCAAAGCACAGAAACCCAAACCCTACCAAGTTAACATGACTAAGCACCACCCTTATAGAAATACAGTTGTTCTCAGCATTAGATGTGGATTACAGGAAGAAGCAGTAGGAGATTTCATGGTAGACCTTTTCATGTGGTGAAACTGAGACCTCAGTGGATGTTGCAGTGTTGTCACAGCTGCTATCCCTTATTCATATTCAAGATATTCAACTAGCATTACAAGAGTTTGGAGACTTGTTCATTGGTAAGCACAGTTGCACCATCTAGACACAGATATTAAAATGAAAATCAGACAAACTTCTAACAGGATTCCTGAACCAGTCAGGTAAACCATATGTAAAGAACTGGATGTAGTTTGAGACTCTATCAACTCCTGGGCCTCACCAGTAGTGCTGGTGACAATAAAAGGTAGGACCACCAGATTCCATGTAGAGTATAAATAATTAAATTGTGCCACGGTATCAGAATGGGGGGGTGGGGGTTATAAAATGATCTGCTGTGGGTGTTAAATATGCTAGGAATGCTACTGCCAGGTATATAGCTGATACCACAATTGTATAATAAATTCTTTCACCATAATATATATCAAGTATGCAGCATCACATGAAAATTTCTGACATAAAAATAGCCTGTGTTCCATTTATTTAAAATAACTATACTTTCATAAATCTGGTTGGGTGAAATCATTGTGAGCCACCATATTTTATTCACTTCATCAAGAGATGTCAGGAAGTTGTGAAATAAGGATATGTGTGGAATGAGAAATGAACATTTTATACCAAAATCATTTGGGTGAATTTTGTCTCAGACAGGAAATAATGGTCAAAATCAGTTTTATGGAGCCATAATAAGTCTTGTAAAAGAAAACAAAAATGACTGAATGCTTGAACCTGACAAACTGGAGCTATAATATTTCGGAAGACATAGGACAAATATTGTTTGTGTGAACAGGACTTTATAGCACCTTTTTTTTTTATAAATAAGGCCTCTTTGTTTTGATATGACACAATTGCACATCAGCTGCCATTTTTACATAGCCAGTCTTCTCTAGCAGGCCTCATCAACAAGCAGTAGGCATTCTGGTCCCTTGAGATTTAAAATGTAGTCTCCATTTTTATTGGCTTGTCACTTCTTATGTAACCATAGCTGATTCAACTCTGTAAAATGGTGATGAAGATAATGTTTTATTTTTACTTATTTTTTACTTATTTTTCTTTTGTTTATCAGGCTTGTCCATCTGGGTTTAGTCAAAAATCTCTTTTCAGCAGAGCCTCAGGGAGAAAAGCTCTAGCATATTACAAACATTTTTAAACAGACATTCGGTAATATACATGAACAGACATTAAATACTACACATTAAAAATTACACAAACATTTACTAATTAGATTCCATTCACAAAAAACTTAGGCATTAGACACTGAGTATTTGAAGAGGTGTATTAGTGGGTTTGTTAGATAGATAACATATAATGTGATTAGTGTTTAAACATTCAAAGAAATTCAGATGAATTATGTTAGTGTTGCATTTAAAAGTGGGGTGTAAAGCAGGATGAGAGATAATTACATATGAGGCTATCATACGGATTTATATTAGAAAGTACAGAAGTAGGGGGTGAGCAGTGTCACAAAATAAACTATATAGCTAGGAGATGTTAATAAAACTACTTAGGTGTTGGTGAAGACTGGCTGTTGAGTATAGGATTTTCTATGAAGAGAAGTGGTTTGAAGATATCACAAACTGAAGATAACACTGGCATTTATTCTGGAGATGTACAGGAGCAGATCCATTGATTTGATAGGTGAAGTTTTTGTTTAAAATGGGTTTGCATTTTGAATGGATTTTAATTGTAGTGGGATGTGATTCCATAATTTAGCTACACTATTTGAATACAGAGTCAAAGACTAAGACAGAATATATGTGTGTGAATGAGAGGGAGGATAGAGGAATGGTGAGGATGCAGGGAGTAGAGGTGGTGAAGGTGGATGAGTTTAAGTAATTGGGATCAACAGTACAGAGTACTGGTGAGTGTGGAAGAGAGGTGAAGAAGAGAGTACAGGCAGGGTGGAATGGGCGGAGAAGAGTGTCAGGAGTGATTTGTGACAGACGGGTACCAGTAAGAGTGAAAGTGGACATCTACAAGAGTGTAGTGAGACCAGCTATGTTATATGGGTTGGAGACGGTGGCATTGACAAAAAGGCAAAACTCAGAGCTGGATGTGGCAGAGTTAAAGATGTTAAGATTTGCACTGGATGTGGCGAGGATGGACAGGATTAGGAATCAGTATATTAGAGGGTCAGCCCAGGTTGGACGGTTTGGAGACAAAACCAGAGAGGTGAGATTACATTGGTTTTGACATGTGCTGAGGAGGGATGCTGGGTATATTGGGAAAAGGATATTAAGGATGGAGCTGCCAGGTAAGAGGAAAAGAGGAAGGCCTAAGATAAGGTTTACGGATGTGGTGAGAGAGGACATGCAGGTGATTGGTGTGACAGAGCAAGATGCAGAGAACAGGAAGAAATGGAAACAGATGATCCGCTGTGGCGACACCTAATGAGAACAGCCAAAAGAGAAGGAGATTTGAATACAGAGTCACTTGCAGAATGAGATGGTGTGGTTATTGTGATTAGTGATTTTTCCCTAGAGCACAATTTCTAATAGGGAACTAATGTTGCATTAAATAGTAATGGTAATAAAACTAGCTGTGCAGGGTCCACCCAGACGATCAGATAAAAAGTGGTAAGGGCTTTCGCTATCTGAGTGAATAACAGCTATTGATTATTATGCATCTAGATTTATTGGAGGAAACTATCTGAAAGATTTTGTGGTCTGAAAAGACAGTTGAACGAATAATTGAGGAACTTCTAAGTGCTTTTAAGCCCTTTTTAGTACTTTTAAGTGCTTTCCTGGATTGTTTTTTTGTGTTCTATCAGAAGGTATTTGCCCGACTTGGTTCGCACGATCGTCTGGGTGGACCCTGCATAGCTAGTTTTATTACCATTACTATTTTATGTGTTTCTTTTTCGATCTGTGCAGGTGCCTTTATCTGCTAGTGGTGCTATTTATTATTTATATATAATGTTGCATTAAGTTGTTAAGGGATTTGGCAGTTGTCTAGTTTATAGAAAAGTCTGTGAATTGCAGTTAGCTGAGAAAGAGCTAGGTGATATAATTCTAACTAGTTTAATTCTCTAAGAGATAGGTAGTGGTGCTTTCTATTGTTATAGTTTATTGCAAATGTGGCTATTTCATTATAAGATTGCTCATGGAGTTTACAGAAGACTGGTGCAGTATACAGGAAAGAAGGCAGTAAGAAAGTAGCAGCTATTTGTCTTCTGGGCTGTCACAGATGATAGGATGAATAGGCAGAGAACAGAAGTAAGGCAATGTATTTGGGTATTAGGTAGCATAGTCAAGCAAACAATATCTCTGTACTTTAGAAATGTAGAATCCTAGCTAGGGTATGCATTGAAAACCAGAAGGCACAGCTAGCTTCAGTACAAAGAACCATTTAGCACTATGTGGCAATAGCACAAAAGGTACAGAAAGAGGGGTATGCTAGTTACTGCAAGATAACATGCAAATGAAAAAGTGAAGATGGGAGAAGCAGGTCACAGTTTATAGTCACCAGGTGTGAAATGGCACAGACTGTTGAATCTGAATATAAAGGTAAAGAGCACAACAAAAGTTGTGCTGTGAAAAGTATACATGCTATCAACAGCACTGACTTTCACTCACCAGCATCTCATAACCTCAGTCAGGGGTGTCCACGGTACACATTGCAGCTAGAGTCACTGAGACCTTACAGAGACAAACTGGGCATGCACTGAGAATATTGCAGTTGTTAGCCTATTATATACTCAAGATTGATACATTGCTTCCACATGTGGTGAAGCACATCTGCTTACTCAGCATACCCGAGAAGACAGCCACCACAATGAGTGGCTTCTATGAGATTTCTCATCACTTTAAAGTGCTCATAGTCATATATTGCTTTCATGCAGCAATAAAGCCTCCAGCTGGTGTTCATGGACAGTGTTGCATCACTAGAATTGACTACCATTTCACTAAGCAATGTAGTATGCAACCACATGGCTAGTAACTCATGTGTCTGCACAGCTTCCAAGCGGTGACAATGATTTTCACATATAGCATGCAAGTCATCCAAGAGGGCCATCTAGTAGGTAACTGCAGGCTCTGTTGTATACGTATCCATAACCACATAAATAACATACCTGCAATGCCACACCCCAACCTGCTCTCTCTTTCTCTGTCTATCTTTCTTCCCTCTCATTCTTATGTGTAACATGTGTTGCAAGATACCCCCTGGTGACCTGGGTGATAACACCAATATAGAGTCCACAAGGAATAGCTAAACAGCAGTATAATCTCACCCAAGCTCAAATCAGAAATGAGGAACTGCATGTAATAACCCTCTGAAGTTCTAGCTCAAAACATTTCTGGTGGGGACACTGTCAGATATTTGTAGCATGCTCTATAATATGATACTATGACATTAGGCAGGAGAGCTAGCATCCCCAGGACCCTCTAGCAGTACAGCAGCAGAATTCACTGCAGTCACCGCCACTACCATCACATCCACCAACAGTGACACAGCTGGAAGAAGATAACCAGCAGCAGCCACAGCATACCACTATAGATGGCACTGTGCATAGTATATGGCAGCACATGCAAATAGGCAACATGTAGCCCAATACTATGGGTATTGGCAAGTACATAGTCATGGTGCAGTGTCACACTGAATCAAATGGAGCTTGCAGTGTTATGTAATGGTATATTGGGCAGTGCATGGTTATGTCACGCTGTGCATCAGACTTCTCCACGTAAGCTACACAGAAATGGAGTGGGGTGTGTCACATATACTGTCATTTACACAGGTGCTTAGTGACTCATAGACACAGTGTAGTATATGTTTCTTGGGGGGGACACCACAGCTCACTGGAGACAGAGATGGGGGTCATAAAGAGGGAAGACATTCTGTGGAAATATGATCTCGTCTGTTGTATGGGTGGAGGTGATACTGTGAGATCATGCAGTAGGGGATAATGCACCCAGGTTATGTAGGAGAGGAACTGTGAAATAGTGCAGCAAGATCCTAAACCTTCAAATGCAATACAGGACCAGATTCCTCCTGCAAAACAGGTATGGTAGAACTGGTGGAATAAGAATTCTGTCTAGGTCATACTTAAACTGGTCATCCCTGTGTGGCCATAGGGTATATCCAGCCCTGGCACTGATGTGGTTATAGTGGTACCCCAACCATGGCAAGTGCCAAATTTGTATCTTGTGGTGGTCATACAGTATACCCAAAGCAGACATGCACACATCCTTGGCCACAAGCAATACTTGATTGCAGGGAACCAATGGTGGCACTGACTAACATTCACATGGAGTTGGCCATGGAAATGATGCACTACTTCATGGAATACAGAAGGCCAGTTGTAGTATCATTTCTGCACACCACTGTCTCCCACAATACTAGGCATCTTCCTTTCCACTTGGGTAGATGCAGATATTGCCTTGATTACAGCTCTGCAAATTGATTGGTTTAGGCAGAAAGTTATCCACATCTCTAGGACCAGCTTTGACAGTGGTTGACATCATCATGTATCACTAACTCATTGTACAGTGAGCATCTGTACCTCATATACAATGTACTTGTCCACCACTGCTGGCCTCCATTTGTAGTTACTTGCCATAGAAACAGAGCCCCCAATCCAAGACTAGGTAGGTAGTACTTCTTTCTGAGAAGTTTGTAAGATGGGTGTTGGGAGGCTACAACATAATTACAGATAATAAATGAAGACCCAGCCAGGAGTGAGGCATATAGTAACGTGCCCTTGTGACTGTGAATCTGTGTGCATGGCAGCTTCATTGTCAGACCCTGGAAGGAAACTGACCCAGCTTGTTGTTGTTGTAGGCCAGTCCTTACATCTGTCATGGTAGCAGTGGTGTGTTCTGGAAATATCACAAAAACAGTCTGTACTGCAATAAATGGAGTAAAGAAGCAGTAGTTCATAGGTTCATAGGTAGGTACTAGGCTATTGGCCCTAGGGCCTATAGAAGCCTAGCCAAAAAGGTACCCTGGCTTTCGCCAGCCAAGAAAATTATTTTCCTGTGCTCCTGTTGAGCAGAGCCACAGAGGTGATCCCCAGGGTAAATTTCCTATTTCCCATCCAATCATCAAAATTTTTCTTGAAGAGTGCTAATGAGGAGCTTTGTTTGATATAGATAGGTTGTTTGTTCCAGAGCATTGGAAGTCTCTGGGACAGGAATCTGTCCCTCCAGCATGTTCTGTTTATTGTAGTGACAAGGTTTAGGTCCCTACAGCGTATAGCTCGGAGGGATTGGGATTTCTTTAAGTGGAGCATATCCAACAGCTCTTAGGCAGAGATCGCCTCTGAGTAGGAGATATGCGATGGAGTAAAGCTGGAGTTTTTTGAGATGATCTGCACAGGGCATCTGTTTGATGCTAGTAATCCTCTTGGTGAGGTATTTCTATGGCCTTTCCAGTTGTTGTAGACATCTTGTGAGGTACATACCAAAAGGGGCATTGTACTCTATAATGGGTCTAATGAGAGATGAGTAGAGGGGAACAATGACCTCTTTTTTCCTGGATGAGAAACCTTTTATGATGAGGTGTGCCACATGGAAGGATTTCCTGACTACTGTGGTGATGTGATTATTAAAGGAGAGAATACTGTCCACCTGTTTCCCAAGGTCTCTTATCATACTTTCTATATTAAGAAGACTACCGCCTATGTGGTAGCTCATGGGTACAGAGTTTATACCAAAGGGGGTGACAATGCACTTTTTGGTATTGAGTTTGAGGCCATGGCTTTGACACCAGGCACCTGTCTCTGTGAGGCCCTTTTGTAGGATGTCCACACCGTTAGGAGCTTTGATTATGGCTACTAGTTTGCAGTCATCTGTGAACTTTGTTTGTAGTAGAATTCAGACTCAAGAATCCAATGCCAAAAGACAAAAAACAATGTTTATTGCAAAGCTTTCTGGTCACAAACAGCCTTCCTCAGTGCTACTGGCATGAAAGCAAAAAATACAACATTTAAATAGGAGTTCTTAAAAAACACATGATTACAGCCAGCCTATCACAGAATAGTAATGATGCCCCCCATATTACAATATACACTTTGTAATGATGCATAAGTACATGTAAAAAAGTTATATAAAATCATTAAAAATTTCATATATAAATATATATGCACATACCATACACACACACACACACACACACACACACACACACACACACACACACACACATATATATATATATATATGTATAAACATATAAATAAAACTATACATTTCCTGCCTGTTTTTTTACTAAAATGGGATTCAAGCTAACACCATTATTTAAACCAGGTAAGGAATCTGCCTGCAACCTAACTATCCATTCATACTCTTTAAGTTCAACAATATTGTTGATGTTATCACCCCTATTATTAGCATACACTACATCAATAACTCTGAAGTTAAATTGATGTTCTTGACCTTTTTCAGAAATGTGTTTACTTAATGCATTAGTTTTGATGTTTCTTCTAATATCAGAATTATGTTCAACTATACATTCTCTTAATTTCCTTATAGTTTTTCCAACATAGAATGATGAACATGAAGTACAAGTAGCTAAGTAAACAACATTAGTAGTACTGCAATTTGCTGAACAAACATATACCCCCGGACTTACTAATCTTACATGCAGGACTAGTCTAGTCCTGCATGGAAGCGGCAGTTTAGGAGGAGGATGGCAGTGCGCCATGCATATTAATGAAGGTGTGCTGCCTGAACTCCCAATCCTACATGGAGCATAGATGAGTGCAGGGAGCATGTCTGAGAGCAGAGCTCTCACAGTAAACATGCCCCTGTAAAGTAGAACAGCAGAAAGTGTAAATAAATGAGTGAGACTGCTCATAGGTGTCCGCATATCCCCCACCAACAGTCCCACATGTTTACAACAGCAACAGAACATAAAAACATAAAGAAAAAAACCCTTTATTTTTTTAAAACTCCAAGTACAGCTAACCATAGGTGTGCAGGTGTGCCCATTGCTTAGCTACGTTTAATGCAGCTTAAAAGGCAGAGGGGGATAACAAGGAAGATATATGCAAATGAAGCCATGCAGCACTAGTGTAGTGGTCAGAGCATCTGCCTGACAAGTAGGCATTCCTGGTTTGAGTCCCACTGCAGCAAATGCCACCTTCCATGTAAAATCTGTATATGAGCATTGCTTTACATTTTTTTGCTGTATAACCTACTAAATAACATTTAAATGTGAACTGGAGTACGGCATTAAATGCACATGTAAAGTGTCAGTGTCATAATGAATAAGGAGCTAGCAAGTAGGTTTAAGCACAAATAAGCAGTAGTAAGCATATATAAGCACTAGTGAGCATATTTAAGTGCGTTTGCGTGGGGGTAATCATTGCCTACACAGATTAAGCAAAGTAGAAGCAAACTGAATGTAAGAAACTGTAACCGGAAGTTAGCATTGCTTAGCTCCGTGCAAGCCCACGCATACTCGCTTAAAACTGTTTTAAAGTGCCTTAATCATTCTGTACCCAACGGCCCATGTTCCGCCCAGCAACAAAGCAAACAGCTTCTGCAAGGCTCAAACCCAGGACCCTGAGCACCACAGTCATAGTAGTTAACCACTAAGCCATCACAGTAACACATATAGATGAGGTATCAGCAAATTAATCCTTACCATAGGAAAATCAAATCAAACATGTGAACTGAATCTTTGTACAGTATGTTGTTGTATAACCTGCCACAGAACATAAATATGTGAACTAGAGTACTGTAGTAAGCATAGATTTGAGGTGTTATTGTAATAAAGTGTAGAAGTCCCCAGGTCCCCATACAGTGTATGTACACACAAATCACAGATACCAGACACATATATAACCTGTAATGAACAAGGAGATAGCTAGCAAGTTAGACTGGTGCCAGGCAAGCAGGTATGGTAGCTCCAAAGTGAAAAAAAAGCCAGCACCCTGGAGAATCAAATATAATGATTTATTTAAACAGTAAAAACTAGACCGGTTTCAGCACAAGGCTTTCCTCAGTAGTACATAAAAATGAATGGGTCAAGGTCTTATATAGTCACAACCAATTAGATTCATGACATCATTTCCTGTAGTTGAAAAAACAAATTGAAGTTATAATTAATTGTCACAAAATATACCAAAAAATGTACAAAAAAACTTAATATGCATCTATTGCAAAGAACATATGTACACATTAATATTGTATATATTGCTTAAAAATGCAAATTCAATTAATAATTATGAAAAATGTAAATACACATGATGATGAGGTTGCTAGAAAGGAAAGGTGAATAAAATGTATTAGTATACATAAAGATACCATGAAAAATGATTATTACTTTGCAAAATCATAATTTATCATTTAGTCCTGGGGAGAAAAGTCCCCCAAGTTTTGTGATCCACCTCCTCTCTTTTTTGTTAAGAATTTCGTGCCACCCCACCTTGAAGGTTCGGTCACCAATAATCCGATCAATGATGGTAAATGAAAATTTGGCAGTGGAATGTTTAGTTGTGTGTCTGTATAGTGCATTTGTTATTCTCTGGTTCCTGATGTCCCCCAGATGTTCCGAAATTCTAATACGAAACTGCCTAGAAGTTTGGCCAATGTAAAAGGCCTGACAGGTGCATGTAGCTAGATAGACTATCCAGTCTGAACTGCAATTGCCAAAAAAAATAATATTGAATATTTGTCCTGTATTCTTACTTGTGAAACTTGTGGTTTTGAAAATGTGCTTACAAAAACTACAGTGACCACAAGGATAAATGCCAACTAGTTTATCTCCTGTAAGTGTCCTTTGTACGAGATTGTCATACTTTGGGTTTGTTCTTTTGTAATGGGAAAAATGAGAGCACAGGGATTTACCCTTTCTATATGAAAAGTAACAACGTTCACCTAAATAATCTTCCAAAAGGGGGTGCGAATTGAGTATGTTCCAATGGTTACTGATGATATTGATCAGATTCCTGCTGTTTCGGCCATAGGTCGTAACGAATCTGCATAGGTTGGATCCATTGTCTCTCTTTCTTTTTTTGTATTGTAAAAGCGAATCCCTGGGTTCAGTATCACTGGCTTGAATGGCTGAATGAATGATTTGTGGTGAATATCCTCTGGACAAAAATCTATTTGTTAAGTCAGTTTGATGTTTAGTAAGATCTTCCTGTGATGAACATATTCTTTTGATCCTAAGAAACTGAGATTTTGGAATATTTTTGGTAATATGTTTGGGATGGAAACTATCCGCATGTAAGAGAGTATTGAACTGGGGGAATTTTCTGTAGACAGATGTTTGAAGTGTATTATCTAACTGTCTTTTTAAATGGACATCCAAAAAATGAATTTCATTCAAGTGATGTTCCTCCGTAAATTCGATACCCCAGATGTTTCCGTTCAATACTCCATGAATTCCTGGAGGTATTCATTGCCTCCTTTCCAAACCAACCAACAATCGTCCAGGTATCTTCTCCATATATCTATTTCTGGTAGGTATATGTTGTGCATAGGATTGTATATGATGGTTTCCTCTATATAGCCCATAAAAAGGTCCGCATAAATGGGTGCAAAAGATGCACCCATAGCCGTCCCTTGAAGTTGCCAATAGCAATCCTGTTGGAAGTAGAACACATTTTTGGTCAAAATGTGTTCAGCCATACATACTAGAAGTGTGTTCATTCCTGGCGGATATAGATTTGATTTGTTAAGCCAAAATTCCAATGCCATAAGACCTGCCCAGTGAGGAATGCTAGTATATAGGGATGATACATCCAAGGTGCACATGAGCCAATCCGAATCCAGCTGTGATTCTGTGACTATCTGTAAGAATTCTGTAGTATCCTGTATTCTTGCACGGATTTGTGTGAGTAATGGTTTCAACTTCTCAGTTAGAAAGGCCGAGAGGGGTTCCGTAAGTGAACCAATGCCGGATACAATTGGTCTACCAGGCGGTTGTTGTATGGATTTATGAATTTTTGGTAAGAGATATAAGTATTGTTTGCCAGGCTCCTTAACTAACAGATGTGTTTTAATTTTCTCTGAAATTATACCAGCCTCGACTGCCTCTTCCAAAAATTGGTTTATTTCAGTTTGAAAACAAGATGTGGGATCAATGTCCATCTTCATGTAATGGTGATGATTGGATAACTATCTATAGCCTTCACTGAGATAATAATCATTGTCCATTACAACAACCGCACCCCCTTTATCTGCAGGAATGATGACAATATCAGTGTTGTTTTTGAGTTGTGTAAGAGCCAATTGTTCCTGTTGTGAAAGATTATTCCTCATAATATCTGTAGGACTAAAATGAAAATGTATATCTTTGATGGCAGCCTGTTGAAAAACTGCAACATGCTTGTCCATAGGAGGTGTAAAAGAGGACTTGTGAAATCTGAAATCAGATGATCTTTGAGTGTCATTATTTTTGTCCTGTTGTTGGAAAAATATTTTAAGGTTAATCTTTCTGCAAAATTCTAAAGTGTCAGATACCAAGGAGCTTTCATCAATAAAGAAACCAGGAATAAAACCAAGGCCTTTATTCAATAAAGCATGTTGTTCATCAGATAAAACGTGTTTAGAGATGTTAAGTACATTAGTATGTTTTTCATTTACTTTACTACTGACATGAAAAGTTCTTCCAAGCTTGTGACCCCTATGTTTCCTCCCTGCTCTATGTTTCTTGCCCCTAAAGGGTGTTCTGCTGTTCTACCCCTTTTGGGTATATCTGTATCTGTGGTGGAGGATTCCTCTCCAGATGTGATGTAACCTGTGCCTGACTTTTTTAGAATGGACCGAGGTCTTTTTTTACGGACAAAAGGCACGTTCTTGGTGCCTTGAGCAAACCTGACACCCTTCTGTGATTCAAATTGTCTGCCCTTTTCGTAATCTTCTTTGTCACGGGCAAATTTATGCAATTTCTTTCTCTTAAGAGTGTTTTCCAAGGTAGAGACTTCCTTGGCTAGCTTACTCAAACAATCCCGAAAATTTGTATTGTCCTCAAATTGTTTGAGAGTATGACAAGTTTTTTCCACTTCTGCTATATTTGCTTGTACAGTTCTCTCATAAAATGATGATAATATATTAACCCTTGCCATTGCAGCTTCTTGTTGCGCTATTTGCCATTCTTTAAGCAAAACATCATCTGGAGTTGCCACCAGAGGTTGAATTTTACATCTCAATTCTCTATGAGATATATTTTGCACTTGATAGGCTTTAAACAGTTTGTGGTGCCAAATATTAGTTCTCAATACTTTTATTTGTTTGCCAAGCCTATAAAAGGAATTGTCACAACCGTCAACTGGATCAGGTTTATCCAAGTTATGTATATCACTTGAATCAGAACCAATACCAAAAATTTTTAGATCATCCTTATCGGAGCATAGGCCTAATAGTAATTTTTCAAGATCCATGACAATGAGTTGCAGAACTGGAACTGAATCCAAATCAGATCAGAGGCAAAACTGGGATTGTGAGAGCAAGTTAGGAAGGGAGCAATTTCAAAAAACTAACAAGAATTTGAATCACAGAAGAGTGCAGATTTGGAAAATACCTTAGAAAAAACCCTTATTACAAGGGGGTATATACAAGAACTAGGTTGAATAAAATTGTATAATATACAACAGAACACTTTGTTAGTGCTTTTTGGGAAAATGCAAAATATAGTCTGTTCTGACAAAACCCAAGAGTCTATAGTCAGTAATCCTGATATAAATGGAAGAATGCAACTAACCAGACAATTAGTATAACTGTAGAAGTGATTTATACCTTAATGTGTATAAGAGTGTTGTTGATATCAATAGTCACAGGAGATACACAGGAGATACACTCATTGATTTTAAAAAAGAAAAAAAGATGACCATAGGGTCAAATATTCCTTGTTCAACCTATGGCAATACACAAAGAAAGGAGCTACAGTGTCACAACTATAAATATTTGTTAGATCTCTCACTAAGCAAACAATTGGCAAAACTGTTGAGCACAATTTCAATATGAATATAAACCAAAATGTTATAGGTATAATGGAGCTGGGGAAGTAAAGCCTTAAAAAAGGTATTGATAAATAATCAAAAGTTTGTTCCAAAAAAGGGAGCGTGGATCACAAAACTTGGGGGACTTTTCTCCCCAGGACTAAATGATAAATTATGATTTTGCAGTAAGTAATAATCATTTTTCATGGTATCTTTATGTATACTAATACATTTTATTCACCTTTCCTTTCTAGCAACCTCATCATCATGTGTATTTACATTTTTCATAATTATTAATTGCATTTTTAAGCAATATATACAATATTAATGTGTACATATGTTCTTTGCAATAGATGCATATTAAGTTTTTTTGTACATTTTTTGGTATATTTTGTGACAATTAATTATAACTTCAATTTGTTTTTTCAACTACAGGAAATGATGTCATGAATCTAATTGGTTGTGACTATATAAGACCTTGACCCAGTCATTTTTATGTACTACTGAGGAAAGCCTTGTGCTGAAACCGGTCTAGTTTTTACTGTTTAAATAAATCATTATATTTGATTCTCCAGGGTGCTGGCTTTTTTTCACTTTGGAGCTACCATAACCTGTAATGAATAATAAATCACTGCCAAAAGGCAAATATAGTGCTAATTAACTATTAAGCAATGCTAACCGCAACACAGCTCAACTTAGTAAGTGTAAGCAATGTGTAGGGAAGCCAATTCAATCTGCCCAGTGGTATACCTCTTTAAGCAGTGCCAACCTTAGGTAAGCAGGTGTGCCCATAGCTTAGCCTTTTCAAAACCGGCCAATCACGGAAAAGACTGGGAAATCAGCCCTACTTAAACCTAAGAGGTGGGAATACATCTCATATCTGGTTGCAGCTTCCCCTTGCAGGCACTATGGCAGTAAGGGGAAAAGGAGTGTGCTTCCGGGCACAGCGCTGGTGCATCCAGAAGTCCAAGGTCATGGCTGGACTCCTAGTTAAAGACCATGCATAGAGACTGCTGCAGGGCCAGTATCAGGGCTCCCAATATAAGGCAGAGGCCTGGGAATGTGTTGCCCGTGACCTCACCAGTGCCACTGGCATACCCCGAACTGGTGAGCAGGTCAGGCACCACTTTGCCGACCTGAAGTGGTGGAAGGGGGACCTCTTGGAGGAGTGGCTCCAAGAGGCTAGAGCAGCAGGGGATGTCCCAGCCATGTGTAAGTATCAGTCCACGACCTGTTTAATAATTGCCATCTCAGGTATATCATGGATAGGTATGGCTAAATATTTCTCTTATGTCCCCCACAGCTGCAATGGAGTGGGCCGTGAACTAGGAGGCCCACATCAGCCGCCTGGCACAGTTGCGATGTGAGGCAGGTCAGTAATACTCATGCTTTTACTGTCATAGTAAATATAAATAAAAGTAGTAGTAAAGTAATTGCTAGTATAAAACATGTATTGCTCAAGGCAAGTACTGCATACACTAGAGAATATGGCAGGGAGAGTCTGATATTATTAGTATGGCAATAAAAGTGTAATACCCTGACAAAACAGGTCCAACTGCTGGACTATATATCTATATTCTGGTATCATATGGTAATGTAGGTTTGCAATCATGTAATAGTACTGTTGTATTAAGCACTGTTACCCACACCATGCACCATAAATCGAATTTGTAGGAATGTCTGTATATGACAGGTGTAATCCCCAGAGGCCATTTAGTACAACTGAGAGGCACATAAGAGACAATAAACAGGAAAAATGCAGACAACAAAAACTGAATAGCACATGTAACTGAGATGTGAAGTGTTGTTCTTTTAGCACACACAGCCGCGGTTCGAATCCTGCCAGTGGTAGTAGTCTGCATACAGAATCATACCCCACAACTGTAGAGATATGTCCAGAATGTCTATTAAAGTGGCCCATATCTATTGCCTATCAACTTGTCCCCCTGGAAAATCAGTGGGATGATACCAGACATATAGACAGCAAACAGGAAACACAACTGATTGACGCACATCTATGACAAACATCTGGCACACTTGCAACTCCCCAACACCTTATGTGACTAAGAAGCCACATATGTCCCATTTACACCCCAACTTGTTAAGCTGTGGTCAGAGTGTGTACAGTAACAGAGTGAGTAGTATGTGCAGAATACTAATGTGTAATCTGGAACTTTGTGTGGCAACAGTCAGGTGGTGCTAACAAACATTGCTCCCACAGGTACGTTGGATACGAACAATGTGCTGATAAATAAAGACCAATATAACCTGTACTGGTACTGTCCACTCTGGTATTGTAGGGGATTGTGAGTATTGCAGTTTCTCTGAATAAGAAAGTATCACTGGTCACTGTCACCCACACTGTGCTACATAATATAACTGTGTAGGAAAGCATATATATGTGTGTGTCAGGTCACTAAAGGTGGAAGAGGGCAATATTCTAGATATGTCCAGGCACACCAGCATGTGGTCAACACATGGCCAGAGTCTGTGCAGAAAGAGTTGGATAACATAGTGCAAAACATCAACCCAGAATCCGGACATATGTGTACAAACAGTTAGTCAGTGTTAACAAACATTCCCTCCACAGGTATACCAGGTAAGAGGTGTATACTGCAGGTAAAACCGGTTCATGTGTAATGATGTTGACAGCCATATCAGTGTCCAGTATAGGTCTATAGGGTAGTGTAGTAAGACTTGCAAGGTACAGATAACAGCACTGACTAGGAAAGTAATGTTGAGTACAGGGCTATACTACTTGTTAATTGACATCTTTCTCTCTCCCCACCTTAACTCCAACAATAATCAACATACCCACCCTGACTGGTATGTACTGACTCTGATAATGGCCAATCATTTTATATTCTAATGGTTCCCATGCATGTGCCATACTGAATTATTCCAGCATTGTTGGCATGGTGCCATCAACGTACTTGCAGAATGCTGTTCTTATCACCACTGTGGTCCCATATATGCATGTGTTCTGTTTGCTATGCAACTGTTCTGTATCTGGTGTCTGGCTTAATAGGAATATCTAGGCATGCTGTATTACCTAACCCTGGAATGTATTGACTATTACTAACCCATATATAATGTTGAAATCTACACACTATAGCACACTTGGGAAGGCCGGTCCCAGTGGATCCGCCTGTCCCACTTCAGCTGGCTGAGGCACCGGGCACCAGCATGTCTGAGGCCCAACCCCACACCTCCCTGTCCATTGGTCCTACACCAACTTTGGGTGGAACCACCTCAGGGGATGGGGCTCACCCCCCCGGGAGTGGGCATGGACAAGCACCTGTCACCAGTTGCCAGGTCGGGGTTGTGGTGCGTAGAGCAATCAACGAGGAGTTTGGTGATCTTCTACACCAGCTTGAGGGCCAAGTATCACAATTAGAGAGTCAGGCTGGCTTTGAGGCTCAGCCTCCAGCACAGCCACCTTCAGGGCTGTGAAGTGCAGTGGTGACTGCCCATGGGTGGGGACCTCAGTCCCACTGTTACCACTAGTGGGCTTGTGGGCTTCCAATATCCCAACACCCCTCCCTATCAAGGTGTTTACCCCCCAAATGTGTCATATACTGCCCCTGTATGCATCTTGTGTGTCTTATCTGTTAACCTACCCAATCTACCTCCTCTAATATACCTACTACCTCCCCAACATCCCACTCTCACCTGAAAAAAAAAAGGCAATCTGTTCCCACAAAAAAATCTCGCCCCATACATAGCTGTCCATTTCGCACACATGTCCACTGGACACATGTAATCTGGTCTAATTGGAATCACAACAAATTTATGTTGTCCTCTCCTCTCTCCCAGGGGTTCGATCGTCCAAATCTACCTCCAAATTCAGTGTATATGCACAGCTGTTGCTGTAGAAGAAATGGGCAGCTAGGACCTTTCCTACACCCTTCCTGCACATGCTTAGCTAGTTCACCTACTGTCTTACCCTCTTTGTGCCCCTTTCTCACCACTTTCCTATCAACCTTTTTTTCTTTTCTTTTAAAGAAATTGGCACAGGGGCAAGCATCAGTATGCACTTTTAAGCAGCAGTAAGTGGGTTTAAGCGTGTTTGCACAGGAGTAAGCAATGCTGACACAGGTTAAGCAATATAGCAGCTAACCGAGTGCAAGACACTGTAACCAGAAGTTAGCAGTGCTTACCTCCATGCAAACCCACTTACAATTGCTTTAAAGTGCCTTACTCACTCAGTATCCAACCGCCAGTGTTCTGTCCAGCACCAAAGAAAAAACTCTGCAAGGCTCACACCCGGGACCCTGCACACCATACACAAAGTGATTTACCACTACCCAATGGCTGATTTACATAACCCTGATGTTTTCACAAACATATCATCCAGCACAATCAGTCAACAGTACAGGAAATGTAGTAATATCATACCACACAAGCTGTTAATGCAAGAAGTCTGGACAGAATGTGAAAACATATGGGTACACTTAGGGAAATATGTCAAATACTGCTGTAATACACTTAAAACATTGCTAGTTACACAGTCATATGTATTAGAACACATATGTAGAAGGAAATGAAGTCTGAAACACAAAAGTGTCGACACTATTTACTGACTTCAGTGCTGTGATCATCCATGTCAATTGCCAAGAGAATGAGGTAAAGGCCCAAAATATGAGCCGAACATGCATGGCCATATGGACAGATATATAGCGGTATATGTAGACAGATAGACAGCTATATGTATATATATATATATATATATATATATATATATATATATATATATATATATATATATTTATGTATGACACAAATCATCACATAACATAAATTGTATATAGATAGAGAAATATGTTCATATGTATATATATATATATATATATATATATATATATATATATATATATATATATATATTCTGACATATATATGTAGACATATATGTATAGATGTATGCATGGAGGGAGAGAGGAATATATATATGTTTAGTTTTATATATGTACATATATATATATATATATATATATATATATATATATATATATATATAGATAGATAGATATAGATATACATACACACACACACACACATACACCTAGATGTTAAAGAATATTTCATGTACTGTTGAATGATTGTGCTGGATGATATGTTTCTGAAGCCATTAAATTTATGTGTATCTGTCATGGCTTAGTGGTAATTCACTTTGTCTATGGTCTGCAGCATCCACGGTTCGAGGGGTGTAGGATCTGCTTATTTTGTTGCTGGGCAGAATATGGCTCATTGGATACAGAGTGATTATGACACGTTAAAGCAGTTGTAACCGGGTTTGCACAAGTTTGCGTGAAGCTAAGCACTGCTAACCTCCAGTTACAGTGTCTTACACTCATTTAGCTTCTAAATTGCTTAACCTGTGTAGGCAGTGCTTAGCTCCGCACAAACCCACGCAAACCTGCTTACAACTGCTTTAAAGTGCCTTAATCACTCTGTATTCAACGGGCGATGTTCTGCCCAGCAACAAAATAAACAGTTCTTACAAGGCTTAAATCAGGGACCCTGCACAACCTAGACAGGGTGATTTACCACTAAGCCATGACAGATATAAAGAAATGTCATGTTTTCAAAACATATCATCCAGTCCTGTCATGCTACAGTACAGAGAATGTATACAACCACCTAGATGTCTGTGTGTGTAACTATAATAATATCTAAAGAGATACAACATATCTATATATGTGTATATATATATATATATATATATATATATATATATATATATATATATATATTTATATATATATTTCTAACACTATATACATATATATCAATATATATGCACATATATACATGCATATGGCTAAATGGACACATATATGTGTCTACACCTATATGTCTACATATACACAGCACGTTACATATGTGTTCGCAGATATATATCTATGTAAGTATATATGGATATAGTTATATATATGTTAGCAGATATATATATCTATAAAGGTATATATGGCCATACATCTGTAGATAGCAATGGCAGATTAACAAATACACATGTTCACATGCACCATTAATAGCATTGAGAGGCTCCACACATTAGAATTTTCGTACGAATGGGCTTCCCTCCACAGCCAAACATGTGTGCCCTTCAATACACTACCAAGTACAGTCTGCCACCCATAGGAAATGTAATATGTGGAAGCCATCAACATCCTCTGGACACAGATACATATATATATATATATATATATATATATATATATATATATATATATATATATATATGTGTGTGTGTGTGTGTGTGTGTGTATGTGTGTGTGTATATATATATATATATATATATATATATATATACATATACATATGTACAGTAAGATACATATTTAGAAGGTGTATACAATATGAAACAGCCACTATGCCTACAGTTAACACCTGAACAACTTGACACTGTATGGGCCACCCATACAAATGTCAATCGTTGCCTGCAACTTATACCCATAGAGAGGTCATAGGAAAGACACCACAGACAAGTTTGCAGAAATGGGAAACCTTTCATTGTGTACTATTACACTTCTATATGCCATGTCATATAGCTGTTCAGACACTGACAACCATATAAACAGAGTACTGCAGCTGTGAAACAGTTACTCTAATACATTAGTCTGGAAAGGTTCACAACTGCTGCTGTCCATGCCAAGCCCTTCAGACTGTACAATAGTGAACACAGACTGGGCCACAGAGTGCCAAAAAAATCAACAGTATGTACTGCAGATGTGTAATTCAGCAGTCTCTATCTACACTCTGTACAAACTCAGTAGGTGGTAAAGATGTTATGTGATCACATGGGTTGTCCCTGTTACATAACAAGGCATAACTGACACCATCATGAGCACACCGACAAACAGAACAGTCTGTATGGCAGGAGGCAGTAGGCTTGCAGTACCCCAGTTCATGTAAGTAATGTAAATATAGATGAAGTATACAGTACTGTACATCCAGATTCCTTGTGGCAGCTCACCCCTGATACCCCCACATTTTGTAACAGCCTAGGTCATTTATGGTGATCCCCACCTAGACTCAGTAATACAGGGCCATATACCACTTTTACATACACTGGCCACTGGAGTGCTTAAGGGCACACATGTATTGTGTAGGTGATGCCCACACATTCATGGCCCCAGCCCCACTGTATGTGTGGGGGATAAAACAGTAGTGGACAAATGGCAGCAATGGCAGAGTGATATACTCACAGCCCACCACAGAACAACCCCCAACAGCATGACATATGTGCAAAGCTTGGTATGTAGATGGAAGACAAAAGCTGGAGCGCTGGCACATATGTGGAACACTGTTGCCATAAACTAAGCAAGTTGCTGGTGTTACAGGATAGTCTGCAACATACCCTTCATCAGGGAATTGATGTTAGAAACAGAAATGGATGTAGCCATGTACTGCTACCACTCAACACATACATACTGCCAGTGTAATATCTGACACAGGACCTGTTGGTGAATGGACAACACATGATAGGCATACCTCTATCCAGCAAGAGGATAGGCCCACAGTAGAGAGCTATGCAGACAGACTGCATTCCAAGGTAAACTAGCATGTATACACACACACACATCCTGTAACACCAGTACTAAACAAAGAATAACACAACTCTACTCACAGTCTGTCTGTAGTTCCTGATCCTCCTATAAATATGTGGCTGCTCTGAGTGTGCAGGTTCTCCTGTAAGAGTTATTGTTACCTGCTGTCTGTAACACTGATGCCCACACAAAGGAAGGATGTCCATCACACAAGAAATGTAAAGGGATCACGCCCACATGCTGTAGGGATTTATAGTGGGTGGTTGCCATGACAGTGGTAATTGGAAGTAGTACACGTGTAATTATATAAATATATATATATATATATATATATATATATATATATATATACACATATATATATATATATATATATATATATATATATATATATATATATATATATGGCTATCTGGATAAGAATATGTACATATATTTCCACCATATTTCCTGGACATGGAGTGTAGCCCTACCCCAGCCCCTATAGTCCCAAAGTCGTAGTACAAGGGTATGTCAGGTATGTATAGCAGGTATATTAGTAGACTATTGCTACTCTCATTGGGATTGTCTTCACAGACATGGTGTGTGGGGAAGGTCACATCTGCTTATAATGTGTGCCATTGGCTACTGACAGACATCCTAAGGAAATCATTGTAAATTACTG
This sequence comes from Protopterus annectens, assembly GCF_019279795.1. Taxonomy (NCBI): domain Eukaryota; kingdom Metazoa; phylum Chordata; order Ceratodontiformes; family Protopteridae; genus Protopterus; species Protopterus annectens. The sequence continues at coordinate 1,603,380,345 of NC_056735.1, read as the reverse complement.
CCGCTAACATGTAATGCCCCTGTGGAGTGCAGCAGAGATATTGGCCAATATATGTGGAACATCGGACACACCCTGTACAGTCCAAAGGTATACACATAATCCATTAGTGCACATGTGTACCAGTCCTGACAATATGGATGTAGACAGCCATGTAGATGGGTATAACACATAACAACTGCTATATATTTGCCACCATAGGTTTTGCATTCACACACACCTGTCTAGCCTGACACAGAATGACTGCTGGTACAGGGGTGCCATGGACACATACTACCCACTAGATATTGACATACATCTGTACAGCATCCCACTGCTCTGTCTGACATAGATGACTTTTAAGGGAGACCCGGCAGCAGTACATCTGGCAAGTATCTGCACATGACATCTCACTGGTAAGTACACTAAGCTACTAGGCATGTAACAATGCACTGAACAGGCTACAGGCAGACTGGCTCAACACTGGCCTACATCTCCTATGGGGGAATGCACATGTACCTGCATATATAGCAGGCTCAACAGGCATATCAAAGTACAGGGTAAGATACACCTGTGTGAAAGTGCATAACCACAACCAATGTGAACACAGCCACAGCCACATATGGTAAGCTATCATAATATTACAGCATATGGACTATCTGTTCTACACCATCCTCATATGTGCCACTCACAGAATGACCCTACATATACTGGGCTGCTACACAGTTTGGTCTGATGGCTGTCTGTGGTATGGGACATGTGTGTGTGTATGGCCCTACAGACATGTACGCCAAAATGGTAACATACAGTGAGGCAGCAGGTAACATCAGATAGAAGGGGAACTAGAACAATGACATCTACCACAGTCTTAACACAGGCTACAGTACATTTTAACAATACACACACTACCGACATTCACCATCACTACACAGACCTCAGTACTGTACAAACATCCACAGAATGTCCAGGTTATGTCATGAAATATAATTCCTACTGTACATGACATGTGTAGCACTCTGATATATCACTGGCTTGTTATCAGATATGTTGGCACTATTTATGGTGTACAGCACATATGCACCACTTCATGCATGCCATATGTACAAAGGTTGACAGAGGTGTGGCTGACAGTACATACACAGGGCCAGTATAGACATGTTGCTGTGATAACCTCATACATTTACCATTGTAATGGGGTTTGTTGCAACATATGTCCTATGAGGGATATGAAGTCAGTAACTGTCACGGCCTTCACCATCTACAGACTGCAATCCTCACACTACCTTCTACATTCCACAGATAGATGCTCCATGGCTAACACATGAAACCAAAGGCACAACACTGCCCAGTCTGCAGATGACCCTGCAGATGGAGATTCCTCATATACATGGAACTGACATGGCAGGTATTGCGACATGTACAACAGCCATATCCAGACAAACACTGCTAAACCAACATTACTCCAAATGCAGTATAGCAGCACTTACAGTCTGTAGTCAGGTCAGGTACATCCCCCTCCTGTTTGTTACCCTCTTTCCACAGTGTATGTTGTTAAAGGTACATCCTCAATCCATCTGAGATGCTATTTGCCAAACAACAGATCTAGTTCCTGCTCACAGTGAATGAAAAGGGCCAACACCACCATGATGTTCCTAGATATTGGAGTGTGTTTCCATGCAATTGGCTATGGGAATGTTACCACAGCTGTTCCACATGCAATCAGCTAGGGGAGGGCTGCAATTCTTGCAGAGGCCATCAGTTGATCATGAGCATCACTTAAACTACACATGCTGCTGCCTAAGCAAAGCAGGTGTGGGTCTCCACATCCACCAGAGAGGGAGTGGGGGAGGCAGACATAGGCAAATACATGTCAGGAAGGGGTGGGAGGGTGGCCTAATGGTGAAGGTGTTTGCCTTACAAACACAAGGTGCAGGGATTGATTCTCACAAGGGATAATTGGCTAGGCTTAAAATGGCTCGCAAGGGCCGTTAGCTTAGTACTAAACCTATGAACCTATGAACCTATAAAACTGAAGCATGTTTGTGTCACACACCTACCAGCATGGGGTATCTAACCCCTGACAACTATGCAGTGCTATCACAGTTCAATGGAGTTATTGGATGCACCACCTGCTGTGGAGCACTCAGCACATACATGTGATAGTGAGTGACATCTGCAACAGGGATACGGTAGATATACGTTAGGTGACGTACATGTTCCTGTCCACATGAACAGGTGCCAGCGTCAACACAGCCACACTCTCACAGGAATGCACACACATTGACACACTTGGCAGGGCCAGGAGTACAACTCATCACTAGTGGGATTGCCACAACATATCAATGTGCAGGTATCACATGCACCACACGGGTCATACGGAGGTCGTATGGGCAAAGATTATGAGGATATGTCAGACATCAGACAGCATGCTTCAGTATGCCCAGGGGGGTTGTAGTGAGTGTGGATGTGGACACCATACAACACACACATGAACACACTGTGTGCCAGTACTGACATGCATGAGTGCATGTCTGCACGGGTGTGTGGTGTCAACTGTGCCAGCAGGCTATGCAAGGGTAGGTGATGGGTATACCTTGGCATCAGGCCACATGACAATGGTCTACATTGTGACTCAGGGCTGTCATTTCTGCATGTATCCCCCATCCAGTCACCTGAGTGGCTATTGTGTGGCTATTGTGTGTGGCCAGTGCTGTGCATCCCCTGCCATGTATGTGTTCCTTCCTCCATGACATGGATGGTGTCTAGGATGTGCACACCTCCCACATGCATATACAGTGACAGGTGAAGCTGTACCTGGGGTGTCTGGCCCATGTTGTGAACACAGATTATCAGATGTGCCACCTGTGGAAGGTACTGGTAATGGGCAGCAGGTTTACCCTGCACCTACATTGATAGCATGCTAACAGCATTCCCTGATGTCAGTGGCATCTGTCCATATAGGGCATGTTGTCAGGCATGGTATGCCTGTTGTGGGTCACATGTGAAGGCACCACAGGTGGTGCAGGTGTCCATTGGGGAACATGAGGGAGGTGCACTGTCTGCATGTATGTGCAGATTGGACAGATGTGCAGGGTGACATGCCCCCTGTAGCCCATTGCTCCATAGTTACTGTCTGTGGTCAATATACAGTGTACTACCCACATATTGCCTGTTGCCAAGGTATGTGTGTATGAGACATGGGTTGAGAGTGTGCTCTCAGTAATACTGGGGTTGCTAACTGTGATTGTCTGGCCTTGATGTCACATGTATGGGTATGGCTTTGCACCCCAGCCTCTCACCTATTTAACATCTGTTATCCCAGTACGGTTGACATTGTGATATGTCATAGGGCCACCATATAAGAAATATGCAAAACCTGCTGCACATTGGCCACACAATAACCACCTCTACACAAGATATAAGTTACAAACACACACTTGTCGTGTGGGAGTAGAACCCCTACCTAACTAGTTTATTACAGTACAGCAATATGCAGTTATAGCATGCACCACAGACATTACTGGAGTGTTCTTTCCCCAAAGGTCTATTTCGCAATGAATGACATCAACAGGATTACCAAAGTAGGGCATTTTAAATGTACTGCATGTGAATAGCCTAAAATGCATTGCTCATTACACAGAGAGTGAGACACACACAAAACATCCACAACCAATATGTGTGGGTAGAAAACCCATAACTGAGGTATCACACTACAGCATGGAGCTGTTACAGGATGCACCATGGGGACTACTAGCGAATGTCTTCCCCAAAGGTGTATTTCACAAGAATGACATCAGCAGGATTGCCAAAGTAAGGCATTTCAAATGTACTGCGGGTGACTAGCCTATAATGCATTGCTTTGTACACAGACATTGAAACACACACAAAACATCCAGAACTGCCATGGTTGGAGATGGATCCCTACCACAGTTCTAAATCACACTCCAGCAGTATGCAGTAAATGGACACGCTACAGAGATTACTGGGCTACAATGTTCCCAGCAGTGTATTTCTAGGTGGGTGGCATCAGCAACCTTGCCTAAGTTGAGTATATAAATTGTAAGGAGTGCGAGTACCCTAAAAAGCATTGTTCTTTACTCAGTCAAAGACAGACAGACACACACACACACTTGTCAAGTCTGGGGTTAGAACACCTACCTAACTACATTACTACACTACAGCAGTACGCAGTTACAGGACGTGCTACAGAGATTACTGAATTATAATTACTATTCAAAACATTTTGTTTACTATAAATGAATTTCTTCTCCCATTCATATAGTACTAAATTAACATAAGTGTTGTCCATGGGAGATATGGAATAGATGCTATACGAGACTATCTAAGTGTGGAAGCAGGCCTACAGGCCAGATATATAGAAACTGTTTGTATACTACTGGAATTAGTGTTAACTAAAAACATTTTTTGCTTGACAATGAACCTTACTTGCAGTTGGCAGGTGTGGCCATGGGTGCTAATTTAGTACTATATGAATGGGAGAAGAAATTCATTTATAGTAAACAAAATGTTTCGAATAGTAATGTTATATTTTACCAAAGGTTTGTAGATGACTGCTTTCTTGTTTTGAAAAGTACATTACAAGCGTTAAATACATACATTGCTTATCTTAACTCTACTACCAGCTTTCTAAAGTTTAAAATGGAGAGTTCAAATGAAAAGATAGTGTTCTTAGATGTAGAGATAAGAAAAATAGAAAGAAAAATAGAAACTAGGGTACATAAGAAAGATGTTCACGTAAACCGCTATGTAAATAGGCAAAGTATGCATGCACCTCATGTATTCACAGGAGTACTAAGAGCACAGTCGACTAGATTAAGTAGACTTAATACAGAAGATGAGATTTTTAGACAACAGGCAGAAGATATGATGCAAGAATTTTATGAAAGTGGATATGATTTAGGAAAGGTGAAAGAGGCTTATGAGGAAGTCTGTGATCAAAGACATAACAGTGTTAAACTTATATTCTTGGATAGTAATGTTAGTGTACTATTAACACAGAAGAACAAAAATGATAAAATAAGCTATTTAACTACTTATAACATAAAAAACTGCTGAAGTAAATAAAATCATAGAAAGAAACTAGACAATTTTGATGGCAATGCCTGAGTTACAACAAATTTGTGGTGATAGACTATTTTTTGCTTACAGAAATCAAAATAATTTAAAGAGAAGGTTGTGCTACAAGGACTTTAAACAAACTGGCAGCATAAAAATGTTTTAGTAAACCAGGTACTACAAAATGTCTAAACTGCAGTTGTTGTATGGATATTTATACAGAGAATAACATTTTTAAACACCCCACAACAATTAAAGAATATATGTTTGATTGTTCAGCAAATTGTAATACTACTAATGTTGATTACTTAGCTACTTCTACTGAATGTTCATCATTCTATGTCAGAAAAACTATAAGGAAATTAAGAAAATGTATAGTTGAACATAAGTCTGATATTAGAAGAAACATCAAAACTAATGCATTAAGTAAACACATTTCTGAAAAAGTCAAGAACATCAATTTAAATTCAGAGTTATTGATGTAGTGTATGTTAGTAATAGATGTGGTAACATCAACAATATTGTTGAACTTAAAGAGTATGAATGGATTGTTAGGTTACAGGCAGATTCCTTACCTGGTTTAAATAATGCTGTTAGCGTGAAGCCCATTTTGGTAAAAAAACAGACAGAAAATGTATAGTTTAATATGTTTATATGTATGTGTATGGTATGTGCATATATATTTATATATGAATTTTTAAATGATTTTATATAACTTTTTTACATATACATATGCATCGTTACAAAGTGTATATTGTAATATGGGGGGTGGGTATCATTACTATTCTGTGATAAGCTGGCTGTAATCATGAGTTTTTTAAGCACTTCTATTTAAATGTATTTTTACTTTCATGATAGTAGCACAGAAGAAGGGTGTTTGTGCCCCAAAAGCTTTACAATAAACATTGTTTTTTTGTCTTTTGGCATTGGATTCTTGAGTCTGTGTTCTGGGAGTACACATATGCAGCATGACTGTGCAATAATGCCTGTCCCACAATGCCCTAGGTCAAATGATTCACATGCTTATGACAGATATATTTCTATCACCAAATATGAAACACCCACCAATGGTGGAAGTCCTCGAGTCTGTATGCCTGATGTACCTGTGAAGGACATATGCAGTAGTTAGTGCAACACTGAGGTGTTGGTACATTCACACTTGCACTCTGCCTCCTGTCGTATGGGTATTTACCTACCTGGTCTCCATGAGAGATACATGGTATCTGCCTGTTCCCAGAACCTGTGTTGACAAATCAAGGTATTATGCCTGACATCCCATCATCACTGTTCAGGGATGCCACACATGATTCATCAGTGCTGATTTTGATGGAGGACTCCCCCCCTACACACATACACATCTAGGCATCATCTTTTTTTATGTTATGTTGTTTGGCTACTATGAGCCTCATGATATTATGTTATTTGCACATTTCCAACATCAATGCCTTGTGCACCACTGTCTCTGATGTGCCCATAGTGGATGTAGGAAGAGACCTCTTCCATGCATGTACTTTATGGGACAGGGAAACACAGACTGAAAATACATGTGGGGGGCACATAGGCAGCTATAGCACAGTGACAGCATTAGGGCACAATAGGGTGTGAGTTGGTTACTGTAGGATAGATATGCTGTAGGGTCTTCTTATTTTCTGTAGACATTGGTCTTCCAACATGGTATGCAGAGTTCAAGATGATCCAGTTCAAAGACATCTATATGTCTATCTTTGTTGAATGAGATAGTCTGACAGGGGTTCATAGGTTCATAGGTTGGTACTAGGCTATCAGGCCCTAAGGCCTATACAAACCTAACCATAACAATTCCCTAGCAATTTCTTCCCACAGTATTTACTTCCCTGGACCCCTGTCTAGCAGGACGACTGACATGATCGCTGGGGTGAATTTCCTATCTCCCATTCAATCATCAAGGTTCCTTTTGAAGAGGGCCAAAGAGGTGCTCTGCTTGACATGTATGGGCAGTCTATTCCAGAGTCTGGGGAGTCTTTTGGTCAGGAACCTATCCTTTCAGCATATTTTGTTCATTGTGATGACAAGGTTTAGATCCCTGGAGCATGTGGCTCTGAGGGATTGGGATTCCTTTAAGTGTAGCATGTCCAATAGCTCTGGGTTTGACATGACCTTGTATGTTAAGCAGAGATCGCCTCTGAGTAGACGATATGTGACAGTGTATAGCTGGAGTTTTTTAGACGGTCAGCATAGGGCATCTTCTTTAGGCCTGTGATTCTTTTAGTGAGGTATTTCTGTGGCCTTTCCAGTTGTTGCAGATGTCTTGAGAGGTACATACCAAACAGGGCATTGTATTCTATAATGGGTCGAAGGAGGGATGAGTAGAGTGGGACAATGACCTCCTTTTTTCTGGATGAAAAGCCCTTAGTGATGAGGTGTGCCATGCAGAAGGATTTCCTGACTGTTGTGGCGATGTGGTTATCGAAGGTGAGACCACTGTCCACCTGTGTCCCTAAGTCTTTTATCACGCTTTTGGTGTTTTGTGTAACACCACCTATGTGGTAATTCACGGGTACATGTTTTTTCCCAAAGGGGATAACTATACATTTCTTGGCATTGAGCTTGAGCGCATGGCTCTGGCACCAAGCATCTGTTTCTGTAAGGCTATTTTGTAGAATATCCACATCATTTAGGGATTTAATAATGGCTCCCAGTTAGCAGTCATCTGCGAATTTTGTTAGCCAGAGTCCCTTAGTGTTGGCCTTTACTTCAGAGAAATAGATGCCAAACAAGAGCGGTCCCAGGATTGAACCCTGAGGTACTCCACTTGTCACTTGTCTGGAGCTGGATTTGGAGTCGCCTACTTTTACAGTGTGGGTTTTGTCAGTAAGCCAGTTGGCAACCCATCGAGTGACATAGGGATTAATGCTCAGCTTAGTAAGTTTATCTATGAATCCACAGTGGGGGGTGGTGTTGAAGGCCTTGGTGAGGTCCATATAGGCTGTGTGGATGGCCTTACCCTTGTCGTCAGCTCTGGAGACTGATTCAAAGAAGTCAGTCAGGTTCAGGAGACAAGATCGGCCCTTCACAAACCCAAACTGGGTGTGGTCCAGTGTTTGAAGGTTGCCAATGTCTTTGTTTATAAGTTCCATGATAATATGTTCCATGGCCTTGCAGATCAGGCTCGTCAGACTGATGGAGCAGTAATTCCCAGGATCCAAGGTGGCTCCCCCCTTGTGGAGTGGGATAGCTATAGCTGTGCACCACTCAGATACTCTTTTCAGCGGAGGCCTGGGGAGGAAAGCTCCAATATTCACATACATAGGCGATATATAGCGCATATTTTCATTTTCCATACTGTATATAATATTTCATCTTGGTTACATATACATTTTCGCATACATAATTAGGTGTATCAGATGATTAATGCTAACCTTGTATCATACAATTTGTGCCTATAGGAAGAGGAGAAAATAAGAGATTACCTGCACATTTGTATAAGGTTGCAAATATAATCAGTTTAATATTTACAGTAGTAGATAGAAGACAAAATATCATAATCACCATATGGGAATTTAGTACAGAGCAGCTATTGTTTTGTTAGAGGTATTGCAGATTGTATTTTCTTCACGACTGAAAACTATCCAGGTGTAGAACAAGAGCAGAACCAGGTGCCTTGCAGATGTTGTTTTAGTAGACGTTTAAAGGATTTCTTTTTTTTTCTTCAACCTTTAACTTTAATGGGATGGAGTTCCACAGTTTTGAGATGCAGGAAGAATAGGGTGAGTTTCTAGCAGAGTTTTCTGAATTAGTTGCAGCTAGGAAAGATTTGTTATTGTTCTGTTGTTTATGGTAGTAATATTTTTTTAGAGCAACAGCTATCAGGCTTGTAGATAAGTTTGTGGGCAGTAGTATGTCGAGAGTAGGTTAGCTGATTTGGGAGTTCTAGCCAATTTACATCCTTTAGGGCTGTGCAGTGGAGGATTTTATGAGATGAATATGTGTTAAAATCATGATATTATATTGTAATTTGACTTGAGAGTGTTGTTGACATTAATGAAGATAGGTGATGCATACAGTGGAGATGAGAGCAAGTAGGTCACTGCTGTGGATTTTCTTGTGCAAGCTATAAGATATTGATTTGCTCTATATAGGGAACCTAGTTTTTTGTGTGTATTTTTGAGTTGTCATCCTGGAGTTCTCCAAGTAATTTGGCTTCTGTCATGATTGCAATTTTTGTTTTGTCAGATGAAACAATATCGAAATTGCTTTTTTTTTAGTTTTAAACCACTGGTTAAACAACATCTTTAATTGTTTTTTTTTTTTTTTTTTGTTTGCTTGTTTTTGTTTTTATTAAACTGTTTTGGTAAAAAGAACATTAGTTTAGTCTTTTTTGCATGTAGGAGTAGATCTGCAGTGCCTAGCCAAGATTCAACAGATGAAAAAGAGAGGTCCTAGAGGATTTGCAGTGTTTGGGCAGAGCATTGCACAGTGAATTATATTTGTTGTTGTTTTTTTTTTTTTGTAGTAATATGTAGTTTGTTTACACATATATTAAATAGAAGCGGGCCCAGTATTGATCCTTGTGTGACTCCAAATGTGACAGAAATGAAAGGGGAGAATTCTTGTTTCCAGTTCACTAATTGTTGTTGAGTTGTGAAACAGTTATGCCATCAGATGGGAGGTGATTTATTTAGACCTAGGGAGGAGAGTTCACTGAGAAGTTTTTGGTGGTAAACTGCTTCAAAGGTTTTGATATTTCCAGGAAGAGTGCTGATACTATGTTGCCATTATTTCTATTGTGGATGCTACCATTGGTAAAGTCAATGAGAGCAGTAACTGCGCTATGACTAGGGCAGAAACTGTGTTGGGTCATGGAGAGAAGATTATTTTGGGCAAGATATTTCAAGAGCTGGGAGTGAATACATTTTTCTAAAATGTTTGATAGATGTGGTAGTATAGCTATGGGTCTGTAGTTGGATAGGTCAGTTGAATTTCCACCTTTGTGGAGTGGAGTTATGAAAGACTTCTTCCAAATGGCTGGGACATGGTTTTCTGTTATGGATCTGTTAATTAGCATAGAAACAGGAAAGATAAGAGCTTCAGAAGAGAGATTTAGGTACTCTGTTGGTAGATTGTCTGCTGCTAAGGTTGCTAATTTGAGTTTTTGTAGGTATTTTTTATAGTGCTAGTTAGGACTGTTTGGAAAGAGAAGGATATAGTATTGTTATTAGATGATGTTAGGGCAGTGGTGGTGGTGGTGGGAGAACTTTGTTTAGTAAGAGAGAGTACTGATTTAATAAAGTAGGAGTTGAACTGGGTGGCTATATTGTCTGGGTTGTTACTGGTTGTTGGAGTGGGAGCAATTGTTCACCAGGGTGCAGTAGTTTGTTTATGGAGGACCACAATATCTTGGGATTATTTTGGTGTGTTGACTGTAGGTTGGTGAAGTAAGATTTTTTTGTTGTTGTTTATTAAATTTCTGCAAGATTTTTTTCAGTATCTAAAGTGTTGGTAGTTGGACTGTGTCTTGTTTATGGACCATATTTTCTGTGCTTTGTCTCTGAAGAAGCATTTGCCTGGTGTCTTTTGTTAACCTGGCTACAGGGTTTGACCTGACTCTCAGGTCACTGTCTGAGTGGTATGTAGCTGTTGAGGATATTTAGGAAATTATTATTGAAATGGGTTACAGCATCATCTAGTGGCATGTTTTTTAGGATATTCCAGTTGTACAGCTTGACTGTAGAGATGAAGAAGTTGCTTGAATTAAAATAATTTATATTTTGCACCTGTTTATAGGTTCCTGTTTGCATATGCTGGAATGACTTCTGACAGCATAAGTTGGTAGATGGTCACTGATCCTGTCAGCAAGTCAGCCAGAAGATTTTATGTGATTTTGTTTGTTTGTAAGAATCCAGTCTAAGAAGGATTCCTTGTTTGTGTTTTTATGTATCTTGGTTGCATCTTTTAGTATTTCTGAGAAACCAGTAGATTCATTGATAGGATGTTTGTGCGCCTCCAGGGTCCCAGTTTATGTTATGGTTACCCATTGTAATGGTTTAATTGGGTATATTGTTATATAGCCAGTGCAGAAGTTGTTCTGCTGTCCTATTTTGTCCTGGTGGGATGTAAAGCCTGGTGATGCTTTTGTACAGCTTTTCTGTTAAGTCAGATATGTGCTATGTGTTATTCTGCATTGTTAAATGTGTGTAAAGGATAAGTTCTAGGGAGTTTTTGTATATAATTTCTAGTCTTCCGCCTTGTTTGCTGGTTCTGTCAAGTCTGAAAATGCTATAACCTGGAGGTGGCATTTCACTGTCTTTCACACGAGGTTTTAGCCAAATTTATGCCTGGGATATTTACTGCACAGGGCCCTGTTATATGCTATATTGTGTGTATATTGAATCTATGTATCCTTGAAGGTATGTAGATTGATGCACGTGAACTTTGTAACATGGCGACTGGGCTTTTATGGCAGGGATGCTGTGTAAATGTCCACTTCTGTTGCATCTTAGGCTGGAGGATTAAATATGTGAGTTGTGGAGGGGGCTACTCCACAATTGTGTCATGGTGTCTTCTGCAGGGCATCATTTTTAGAGCTTGTATGGAAAATATCCTTCTGGTATGTATACTGTTGCCTACTTCCACAAACATGCTCTCACAGTTCTACTCAAGACAGCCAAGAGCTGCCTGGATACAGAAGGATGACTGTCCTGTGTCAGTTAACCACTGTCCCAAGCTAGGGTTGTATGTGGACATGCATAGATGCAAAAGTGTGCAACTGTTGATGTTATACAGACTAAGGCTTCACAGATAATAGGGGCATCTGTCTTGGGTCAGTGGGTTGCCATCTCCTGATGAGGTCTGTATATGAATAGATGTATGACTCCAAAAGGGTGCAACTGTAGGTGCCTGTTGTAACATGAGTAGTACTGCATACTAGTCTTAATCTGACAACCTTTCTGCTGCAGGAGGCATTAAACAGGGAGATAGTGACATGTGTGTGATACTGCTAATATGCCACTTACAGTATTATTATAGCCCACTGTGCCTCCTACGGTGTCCCCTGTGTACTTGCTTCTTCTCTGCCAGAAGAAAGTGACTGAGGCTATGACAGATCCTCTGCTCATTATTTCTTGACTTGCGTTATGGTGTTCAAAACTTACTTATCACCTATAAAATCTCTAATGACTACTAATTTATACTTTATATCTGGTAATTAAGTACAGACCACCTTTGTCAATGGATTGCTATGTTTTTCATAAGCACATCAGCAATATGAGGCACTGACAGCTTCTGCTGCATATGACAGGCATGTCATGCATACCTACTCACTCATTGAAGCTGTGCATGTACATTTGCTGTGCATCTATGAGGTGCTTGGTACACTTCACACAATTCAAAATCCTGTGTAGGACATGAATATCATGGTGCCATATTGGCATGCAATACATATGTAGAGATGACTGCTGATGCTTGCAACCTATGGACAGCACCTGCCTGATGTGCAAAAGAGTGTGCAAAGTGTTCTCTATCTCTTACATAACCATTTCAAGGAGTGTCTTTGGCAGGCCTTTTCAGGAAGGTGGATGTTTGCTATGGACTGGCAGCTCTGCTGTACAGGACAACCAGCATCCTACTTTCTGGCTAGCAATGCAGGCACTAGTATGACAACCTGCAGATCCCTGGACATGAGACACAGAGGTTAGGCACTGATGCCCTGAATTATATATTAAGTATCCTCTGTACTGGACTTGGTAAACAATTTAGCTTTTTCTAATATGTGTCTTCTTGATTCTCAGCTCTTATTTAATGTGAAAAATCCCATAATATTCTAAGTTGGTTTCTGCTGTCAGAGATTGTCTGCACTTTATGTGTGCTGCTGCTCGTGGCAGTTGTTTTGTTATAGCACTTTGTTGGTTTGTGGGACTGAGCTGAGAGCTATGACCCTGGGACACAGGCAGCACCAATTCATGCTTCTGCATTGCTGCACATAGGTGTACTTAAAGCAGCTGTGCCTACTTCTGCTCTATGAACAGCTTTATTGTAGTTGCTTTAGTTCCTTTGCAAATAACAATAACATTTTTGACTGTTGTCCTACAACAAAATAACCTATTTGTTGCTTCTTTGTATAAGCACATTCTGCTATAGTTCTGTTTTGTGCTGTTGGAATCATTTCAGGCTTTCTTCTGTTTGCACAATTGTGTGGGGCTGTGCTATTGCACTGTGTCTTGCCTTTCATTGATACAATATGTGTTTTGTAATAGCTTTTCTATCCCTCCTGCCTTTCAGCATAAGCAGAGGTGCAGCGGATGCTGAGCTGATACAGAAGGTAACAGAGATTACATGCACGGGAGTAATAATGATATTTATGTTTTCACCTTGTTTATATCTCCAATAAAATTTCTGAATCCTCATCACTAATGTCAGTTTTTCCAGCTTTGCCTCTCTTCTGTAGGTCACCATGGTCCAAATGAACTGCAGGTGTGTCATACATGGGCTGTGGCACCCCAGCTAATCCTATGGCTGAGGTTGGTGAGTGGTATGAGACTAGTATCTGAGGAAGGTCCTGGCCATTCTATGAAAGTAGAACCCCCACCCCCATTTTTGGTCTCGGACTGTGTTAGAACAGGTGTGCATAGTAGAGCCTGAGAATGAACAAGTGATGACCCACACTACATCACTGGATTATTGGCTAATGCTATTAGGCCATGGGGGGGGGGGGTATCCCGTGCCACTGACTTCCCAGAGCAAGGACTAAACTGACAGTTGGCAAGCTGCCTGTATATCAGTCTATCCCAGAAATGTATCCACCCTTTGTTTGTATATGCATACATCTCACATCTCACATGTCTTTCCGCCATATGCCTCAGATGTACCTCAGCTTATCTTTGGTCTTATATGGGTGACGGTGTGCCTCCCTCCAGACTTTATCCACCATTCCCACCCTACAGTCCCTTTCAGTCCTCTTCCCTTCTCTTTCTCTCCATATAAAATAGGGTACCATAGGGTGCTCTTCTCTTTGTCATATCCTTTTATTGCTTTCTTGTACACACCTATTCATCCACTTTAATAAATTAAAAAGGTGTATAAATTGCTGGGCACTCTTTCATTGTTCTGGCCCATTTCTTAAAGTGCTTTTCATTTGGTGTACACACTGGCAGCTTGATAATATGGGCAACAGCATGTGCTATCTGTTGTGTTTTTCATTCATGTTTTTATCAATTTTGTGCAGTGTTGACACAAAACCACAGCTTTATCCTTCTGCATAGACTCTCAGCTGGTCACCTACTGAAATGTCAGCTCTCATAACACTGAGTATCAACATATCAAAATAAAAAGTTGAAACTGAGAATGAACAAGAGAAGACAGAATCTTGAACATAGCTCTTTACTCCTTTAAATTTCACCCCCAATGTGGGGGGGGGGGTAATTCTTTCTCATCTCTCAAACTTACATATACTAACTCTAAAATCGCCATACCCCAAAGAAAAGGGAATATTCTGAGAAATGGACATATCAGACTTGGTATGTTTATAAGTCCATTTTTTTCAGCCATTCGGTATTTGTATTTCAGGACTTGCTCATGTGTGTCCCAACATTTCAAATGGTTACCCTCTCAACTACTTTGATCTGCTTCATTTATAAAACTTATTCTTGGCTTTTGATAACTTTCTGAGGAACAATAGTCTGCCTAGTTGTGCTGTTTATCTTAACTAGTTTATTTATGTCTATTTAGCACCACAGTCTCGCCTACCTATGTGGCATTAGCTCTGCACCATGTTGAAGTGCTGCTTTATGAATCCTGCCACATCCATAAAATGTCATCATACCAACCAGTGAATGCACTTATGGTGATATTTTGGTGAACGGATTACCTGTACTACCTCATGGTTATGTAGAAAGTTAGACTAAGTTAATCAAGCCATTTCTTAATAAATTACACACACACACACACACACACACACACACACACACACACACACACACACACACACACACACACACACACACACACAAACACACATATGTGCACACACATGCACACAAACAATCCAAAAGGGAAAAACTGGGAACAAATATATTCATACTTATAATTCATTAATAATGAATAACTGAAATTATAGTTATTAATAATGAATAATTGAAATTATAGTGAATCAGGTGCATTGTGAAAAACTATTGTCATTTTTCTTCATGTGACATAAAGTATATGAGTTAGTACAAAAAGAGTTAAGCATGAGGTTTTCTGTAAAATGTTATCATCAAAAGGCCCCTTTCTTGAATTAAAGTAATTAATTATAATTACAGTAATGAGACAATACAGTAGATGACTTTGGGACAGGAATTGCATGATCAACCTTTTTTTTTTTGGTAAGAGGAATTAGAGATGAAGGCCACTGGCTTGCGGCTATTGCATGGGCTTGACAGGCTATTGCTTGCTAAAATAAATACCACATATCTAAAGACAGGGAAAAAAATGCTCACATTTCATATTACAACATGGGTGCATACATATATATGTATATATATATATATATATATATATATATATATATATATATATAGTTATCTTAGCGTTCTGCAGGATCCAATTTATAAGGTCACTTTACAAAATACATGCATTGGGATTCAGAAAGGCATAACATGCTGCAGTAGCCTTTCCTCTGCAGGTTTCTGCAGTACAGTAAAAATGACCAATTCAGAGACTGCTCTCCTGCTATGGCTTTACACAGACACTGGACATAGGGTAGACAATGGCCTTGGCTGTGAAGATGCAGACAAATATGGTAGACTGGGGCATGAATAATGCAAATTAACTATTTGCTGTCTCCTGGAAATGGTGCTGTATTGTAATAATGTAGTAAAGAGACTCAGAGTGCGACAATTCTTAATGATTTCACTCACAAGAGGAGAAAGTGTATGCCACATTTTGATGGCATATATTCATTCATTCCAATGGACTGTTTGCTGCTCATAATGTGATTCCAGGAAGGTACAGAGGCTCCATCCATATATATAGATGTGTGTGTGTGTGTGTGTGTGTGTGTGTGTGTGTGTGTGTGTGTGTGTGTGTGTGTGTGTGTGTGTGTGTGTGTGTGTGTGTTGACTCAGTTAGTGGTTCTACAACTATGAGCATGAATAAAAGCTTCTATGCAGCTACATGGATGGGAGAACACTAGTGCGGTCAGGTGTGGCAACCAGTATTCATTTCAGAGACATGGTCATTTGCTGCTAATGGTGCTTTTCCTTGTCTCATAATTGGAGATAATTATTGTTAAGTTAACTGGCTGACCCAAGTTTACCAGTAAGCATTGGCGGTGATAACGTCTTTGAATCTTAGGGATTGTTTTTATACTGCATCAGTAAGTGTTAGTACATTATGTTAGAATATAATAAAACAATGTATATTCTTAAAATGTTAAAGTTTAGAATCACACAAGAATTAAAGCACTAATAATAATTTGCAGGAGCTGACTGAGTACTACAGCTTTTGCACTTTGTCACTTTCTCAGTGGAGAAAAAAAATGTATCGTCTTTTATAAACATAAGTTAATCAACAGCTTTTTTGCATGTTCCAAACGCTGCTGGATGTGCCAGACACAATGTACTACATGCTTTCTGCCACGTCTAGATAAAAGGAAAATATTTGTTTTTTTTGTTTTTTTTACATTATTTCCAATTAGCAGCTCAGTACTTTAAAAGAGTGCTTGAGAATGTTAATTACAGAAGCTTCACTTAATTTTTAACCTTCGAAGTTGCTAAACGGCATAGTAAGGACAAAAACAAAAACATGTTAAAATTTAAGAAATGATATAGAGGCACTGATATTGTGGGAGTTTTATCTAAAAGGACTGAAATATATTTTAAGACCTCAAGCTATGGTAACATGCAAACTGAATTTGTGGAGTTCACTGTGCTGAAGTATTTAAGCGAGTCAGAATACTAAGAAAGCAGCTTTATCATTATCATTACAACTCCAGTTATATGTTCTGTCTGTACATCTCTGCCATAAGGTCATTATGCCATGATAAAAGCTGTAAAGACAAGCAACGTACAACTATCAGCCTCAGTCAGCAAGCTCATTCACCGATTAAAATGTGCACTAGGCAATATCAATTAGTGGAAAAGCAAGCAGTAGAAGAAAAAGAAAGACATCCTAGAACAAAACACAATATGGAAGAAATGAACAAACAATTCAAAAGTAAGAGGACCGGCACATTCTTTCACTTTCAGTTGCAACTGGAGCTGTGGTAGTGCATCTTGAAAATAGAAATAGGACATAGAACCTAAAAATGACTTGTTCTTTACAACATTGGAGGGGAGGGTGAGGGGCTCACATCTCATCCCCTTTTCATCTGAGAAATGTAGAAGCTGACTACAACCAAATCCCACAGGATATCACACTGTAGATCTAACATGTCCGTTGTTTACTGAAGCGTGATCCCCAAGTCCTGGCTTGCAATAATAAAAAAAAAAATCATTATTGATTTCAGAGATATATATACTAGCAAAACATATTTTGTGAGGGCAGCATAATGAAATTAATACAAAACTATTCAAAAACACGACTCCAGTGACACATACTACTGAAGGGTGAGAAATTACTAAAGGCCTGAAATACGCAATCACTCTCCTGGTTTCAAAGATTGGTCAATGGTAAAAACATCAATAATTTTACATTTGACTCTTCTTTAGAAATTAATGCACTTGAAGCTAAGTCAACAGCATATAGACCAACTCACTAGTTACAAAGGATTATCTTACAGAATCTAGACCAACTCACTAGTTCTAGAGAATTATCTTACTATACTTAAATGCTGCAATTTAATTTCCATATACAGCAGCAAATGAGTGCAAAACACTGAAAATTAAATCTATATGAACAATCCATAAATAAGTGGATTTTTCTGTGAGGAAGGGGAGGGAGCTGTTGAGCTTAGTTCCCGTAAGTGTAATCATCAGATAATTGCTGAATTTATTTAGAGATATGCTCCATACAATTAATGAAATAAATGTTGACCTTTACATTGTTTACATACATTTCATCTTCACAAAGCCAAAGTACTTATTTATAACAAAATAAATGAAACAAAGATATGAGCGTGGCTGTCACCAACGTTCAGATTTAAAGCTCTGAAAGGAAATCAATGAAATCACTAGAAGGCACACAGAAAGTAGGGCTTTATCAAGTCCATAGCCAGCATTTGCCAAGTGCACACATTCTATTATTCTCCAAAAACATTTTTTTTATTCCTTATGCTCCACCTATAAAAGAGGAAGATATCAGGACCTGTCTGTCACAATTACAATCCAGATAGCAAGTCTCTGTCTAAAACTCAACTCTTAACAAAATGTATAAAAATGATGCTAAATATTGTGCAGAAAACACATACAGAAATGTACACATTCCTGAAGTCAAGGCATGCAGATTATAAAACACAAAAGCAGTATACATCACAGAGAATCACAGTGACAATAACACTCGTGGTTGTAAACACAATACAGGAATTGTAGAGCATTTATTTATTCACTACCTTATTTACTGACATTTGTTAAGCAGGAATATCACACTGCATAGATCCCACGTTCAGTGGCATCATACAGAGAAAAGTTCCAAAAATTAGATACAATAAGCACACATGAGACTCATTATTAACTCTGTGTACAGATACATTGTGAAATACAAATCTAACCAGGCTAAAACTCTTTATATTTCTTTGCTTGTAAACACTTTGCAAGAATGTACACAGATATAAACAACTCTAGTTCAGTTAACAGCATTCATATCAACTTACTAATAAAAGTCACTTGAATGAAGCAGTGAAATATAAGAAATGGTTATCTAAAGCACCAGTGTGTGTTCATAGGTTCGTAGGTGTATACTAGGCTAAAAAACACTAAGGACCTTAAAAGCCTAGCCATGCAACCCAAATGTGACTCACAGATTTGATTTATATTTGATTTATATGGGGTGATTTGCTGACTGCTTCTGTTCATCAGAGACATAGAAGCCAGACCAGGGGTGAATTGCCTATTGCCCATCCATTGGTCCATGTTGGGCTTAAATAGGCATATGGAGGAACTCTGCTTCACATGGTCAGGGAGCCTATTAACAGATAATTAGAATTCTCTCTCTCCAACATGTCCTATTTATGTTGAAAGCAAAATTCATTTTTTTTTAATCTGGTAGTTATGATACTGTTTTTCTCGTGATGTGCAAAAGATTCATTAAAACTGGGTCCGTGGATGCCTTTTATGCCAGGCACAGATCACGTCTCAGAAGTCTGTATGATACCGAATAAAGAGACAGGGCTTTGATACTATCAGCTTAGGACATTGTTATTACTCCTTGTTTTCTTTTGTAAGGAACATTTTGTGGATGTTTCAGTTGCTGCATGTGTCTGGTCGGGTACATATCGATGGGCCTAATGAGGGCCAAGTACAGTGGTATGATGACTTCTCTGGATCCACATGCTATGCCCTTGCTTATAAGTTAGAAGAAGATTTTTCTTATTACCTTGGACTCATGTTGGTCGAAGGCTATGTTACTACCTACATGAGTTCCCAGACCCCTGACTAGTGAATCAACTTTTAATGGTGTTTTATTGATGATGTATTTACCCAGGGTGGCAGACTTCCCAACAGGTACTATAATGCATTTCTTGGTATTCAGTTTTAAACCATGGCTTGGGTATCAAGTGTTTGTCTGTCTTATACTTTCCTGAAGGGTGTTCTCACCTTAGGAGAGATTCAGTGACTACTCCCAGTTTACAATTATCTGCAAACTTGGTTAGCCAGAGGTCTTTTACATTGGCTTTGTCATCCGGGAATTAGATGCCAAAGAGTGGGCCTAGCACAGAGCCTTGGAGACTCCACTGATGAGGGTCCTCTTTGTATAGGTTGCCTCACCAATTCTAAACTCCTTGGTCCTATCAGTGAGACACCTAGCTATCCAGCATGTTATAAAGGGTTGTATACCTAGTTCTGTAAGTTTGCCGACAATGCCCAAGTGGGTTATTGTATCAAATGCTTTAGCCAGATCTAGGTAGGCAGTAGGCACAGTTCCCCCCTCATCCATTGCCTTAGTGACCTTTACAAAAAATCCATCAGATTCAGGAAGTATAACTTTCCTTTGACAAAGCAAACTGGGATGGATCCAGCGTGTGGAAGTCTCCTATGTCCTTGGTGATAATTTCCATGATAATTCTTTTCAAGGCTTTGCAAATAACAATAGTCAGACTAATGGGTCTGTAGTTTCCAAAATATGGTGAAAGCATAATTCTCAACTGTGTGGAATTTCACAGAATGTCTAGATTTTTGCTTAATATTTTTGTCTGTTCTTCATACAATTTATAATTTTTTTTCTGGATTTATGTGCCAAATTAGTGAGGATTGAATTCATTAAATAATGACTGGCATTTGAGTTTCAAACTTCATATCCTTCAGAAAATTCATGGTAACAAGAACTTTTATTCTAGCAACTGTTTCAGTTTATACGAGCAGCATTTAAAAAATGTCCCTATTTTTAGGGCTTTGTCCCCCATTATTTCTGGCTTTATCCTGATATTTTGTGCTAAGATGTTGAGAGCTATGTTTGAAGGTCCTCCCTTATGAAGTGGGATAACCATTGCAGTCCTCCATTCATGTGACACAAAGTATGTTTTAAGACTATAGTTAAATAATGACTCCAGGGGTCCTGATAAGTCATATTTTAAAGTATTCAGGTGGCATCCTGGGATGTTATCGGGACCCGATGAGGACATGTTCTTGGCTTTCGTGAGTACAGCCAGCACATGCTTCCAGGTTACAGTTGAAAGGGTTATGTTTGATGGTATTATTGGGTGATGGTTGCGTGTGAGAGGGGGTAAAGCTGGAACTGAATTTGTACACTAACAGTTTCGCTATATGGCCAGGCTCAGAAAGTATGGCACCATCAACCACAAGTTCAGCACATTGCTGTGCACTGCCCTTAAGGTTTCTGACATAGCCGTAGAAGGTCTTCTGGTTATCTTTCACCTCAGAGGATATCTTAACATCAAAACTGGCTTTTCTTGACCTAATTAGCTATCTTACTTGCCTATTTACTTTGATGAGAGAGCTTTTATCTTTATGGGAATTACCCTGCCTGATTTTTTATATTTTTTTTATTCCTTTTGTTGTATATCCTCTTTAATTTCAGATGCCATCAGGGAAGTTTGTTTCTGGGCATAGTTCTGGTCTTACTTCTGATGGATACAGCAGCCTCTATGCAGGAATTAACATGGTTGTGCAAAGTTTCTGAGAGCAATTCAGCATAGGCTGGTGTGTTCTCAAGGTTTGGAGGGGCAATGAATTTTGACTAACCATCATTTAATAATAGGTAATTTGCCTTGGAAAAGTTCCTGTTACTCTTTTTTAATGAGATGACAGAGTTGATCTTGATTTTGAAGGACATAAATTTATGGTCAGACCTTACTAGGGAGGATGAGACATTGGAGGGGGGGGGCAGTATTCTCCCATATTTGTAAGCATTAGGTCCAATATGTTGGAGCCTCTAGTGGACGTATTCACTATTTGGTTAAGGGTTTTTGTATTTACAAGGTCCAGGAATTTATGTGCCTACAGATATGAGACCATGTAGGATTCCCAATCTATACAAGGGTAATTCAAGTCTTCCATGAGAAGGGTGTTAGGTTGGATAGTAAGTGTCTCTAGCAGGTCAAAGTATGCATTGTGAGCATCTTGGGACATGCAGGGTGACCTATAGCTGGCTAGGATATGGCACGGGATTTTGTCTATGGTGATCTGCACTTGGAGGAACTCCATCATCTTATCCTGTTTGACCACAGTAGAGGTATGCTTGTTACTGATGTATATTGAGGCACCTCCACCTTAGTCCTTGTCTACCCATCTACTGATCTAAAAGTGTGTAAGGCACTGAAACCTTGTCACATTATTCTCTGCTGCTTTAAACAATGTCTTGGTAACAGCACAGATATCTATATTCTTGAGTGTGAAGAGGCCTTGGAAGGAGTGAAGTTTTTTTTTTATTTAGGATCTTGGTGTTCAGCAGTAATACCTTGAGGTTCTGTTGAGTTGATTTTGCTATGTTGTCAGGTTTGTCAATTTGGCATTGCCTAAAAAGGCACTATGGGGCCAGACAAAGCCTTAGCCAGTATTTGAAAGTCAAGAAGTGAAAGGTGCAAAGCAAAGCATTGTGGTCTGTTGACCATCTCCTCCCAAACTAACAAATATTGGATCCCTTTAGAATGACCCCAGAGAAAGACAGTCAGTTGTTGAGATCAATTATTTTTGCTCATATTGTGGCATCATCCTTGGTGATGGTAATATGCTGCTTAGTGCCAGGCTCATACCAGCCTGAGACACATAGTCTGAAAACTCCATAATGTCTCTCCGAGTAGTCTAGGGAGGGGAGCCTCAGTTCATTTATGCCTACATGGACTGTGATGGAATCATACTGGTACCTGCAGAGTAATGAGTCAAGTGTATGCATGATTAGGCAAATCCTGGCTCCAGATATGCAACGAACAGTTTTCTACTTCTTGTTCTGCCTGGTTAGAGGAGCGTCAGTATATCTTACAATGGAGTCCCTAATGATGAGAGTTCTGGGAAATGTATTTGTTTGCCTTAGGGACTTAATATTTAGGGTTCCACTACAAATGACAGTATGTGTGGGGTTATTTTTCTGGTGCCTTTGGGTGTGCTGAAGCATAACTTCGACAGCAGGTGGTCTAAGTGTTCTTTGTTATTTAGGATGACTGCTTTTAAGTGTCTCAGCATATGTTAGTCTATATGTGTGTATTGCATGCTATGTGAGGTGGGTGCTGTGTGTGTGGTTTCGACAACCTGATGTGGACTAGTATGTGAGACTTTAGCCTCCAGAATCACTGTACAATTACACCTTTTCCATACTGTGTCTGATTCTTTAAAGATTCAATGGTTATTAGCACAAATTTGACAATTGCTACATTGTCTCAAGATGCTCATATCCACCAGTCTGGTTACAGAGACATTAGGAAATCGCATATCGAAAATGTCCAGTCCTTTGATTTGTGCGCTACAAGGCGGTGGTGTATTAGGTTTAAAATGTTATTAAGGGTTTTTGATTGTGTGGACTAATAAGGATGCTTTCTTCAGGCAGTTTAAGCTAAACAGTACTGAATGCTAATAACTTTAAAGTTTGCACAATACTGAACTCTACTAAATCTGTATGCATTGCCACTCAAAGACCAACTAGCTTCTTTAAGCTTGTTGGGCACAAGATAGTTGCAGTATATTTCTGCTTTACAGCTTACAGTTTTATGGACCTTTCTACAGAAAAAAATTGCTTTCTAGGTGTTTGCTACTGTACAAGGCACTGCTAACCCATGCAAACATGCAAAATTTATAGCAACACAGAAAAACAGAAAACTAAATAAAGAGCCTTCTGGTGAATAAAATGACTACACTATGAGACTTTTGTGTATTTTTCAATTCAGACACCTCCTTCCACAAGATGAATAAACTCCGTCCTCTTGATATAAAAAGACAGTAAAAATCCCCACAAGTGCAATCTAGCTGGAAATCCCTTGCTGATGGTAATTTCGAGAAAATAACAGTGAGAGGAAGAGATTTGTTTTTTTACAAAAATCTCAGCAAAATGCATACACAGAAGCAGGAAACAAAAGTGATCACTCAAAATAACTTAAGTGCAATTTGGCAATCAAATGTACTTAACTTTGCCTGGATGGCACTGGGTACAAGTAAAACACTTCTGGGATGTAGGCTAGGACTATGAGCTTTGTTGAGCTGCAGGAAAATGAGCAGAAGACAGTATGCAGTAAAGGAGGTTTACACAAAAATGATACTGGTATGCTGGATGTGCACTCAGTATCATCGATCTATGGAAAATAATGGTAAATGGAAAACTTAAATGGCTTAGTTCAACATTTCATAATATCAAAAAAAAACTTTTAAAGTCACAGCAGCGAATGCACACTAGCATTCGCTGTTGTGGCACGATCTCAGAGTTTGTATATATAAGTAGAAGAGGGTGTGGGGGGGTACAGGGGGGCTTGCCCCCCCGTAAGACGTTTGTAGCTCATACCCGGAAGTATGGTATTTTTGGTAAACTCAACATTGCTGAGTTGTCAACTTTACATATATTCCTCGGTCGGTTATGTACATGATCGAATATTTGATTTCTGACATTCCTCATCAGAAATATGAACACTCACACTTGTCAGGTGCAGGATTTTGATAGTAAACTGAAAACAATGGGTGGGAAGTGTACATGAATAGCCTATACAACAGTCAATAGAAATGAAAGAGGGGAGTAGGGACTTTGTAAATCAGATAATCATAGGGGGTTAAAGGCAGAGACACAGCTTTATAAAACAATGACAACCAAAGCGTGAGAGGGTTGAGACATTTTCCAGGGATAAGCAGGCTAGCTACAGAGACTAGCTATCAAATAAACATTGGAGTTTTTTCAGAAACTTTAGTTTAATGTGTTAGTGGGGTATAGGGCAGGCACAGAATGCAAGCAGGTAAATAAGCAGAGTATAAAAGCACAGAAGCACAAACTGGATCAGAGACCATTCTCTCACTATAGAACTTATACTACAGTTTAAGGCACCAAACTATGCAGAAATTCACCAGTAACATTGCTTATGGAACAAATGCAGTAATAAATGATTAAGACACAAATCTGGTAGTAGTACACTCTTCTGCCATGACTGTGAATTAAACTGCAAGACTTTGATGCAGAAGGGTTTAAAATACAAACAGCTTTTACGAGTAGTTCTACTAGTGGAAATAGAAGTGTAGAATAATGCAGAAGCACAATTTTCCCACGACTACTAATTAAAATACAAGATTAAAATCCCAGAACAAATTAACAGCATTATATGGGCATTATCTGTATAGCACATCTGGATTTCCTTTCTTTGGTGAACATTTTCTATAATGTCAATGTCACTATCAATAAGGTCCTTCATCCTGGTAACCCTTCTATACCTAACCCTTGTCATAACCACTCTCCTCTCGAAACCATCATTATACTAAACTCCTATTTCATTGACTCTATCAGGAAATGAACCCAGAATAGTAACACTTCTAACCTTTCTAATCCCCCTCCCTCCAGCCAGAAAAACACCTTCTCACTCAAACCTGTTCCCACTGCCTACATCAAATCTCTGCTTAGCAAATTAAAGCCATGCCCTCCCTCAGCAGATAATCTACCTCCCCTCTTCCTTAAGGTTGCCACTAGCTCAATAGCCTATCATATTCCCATCCTAATTAACCAATCTATCCTAGAATCTACTATCCCCACAGTCTCCAAACAATTTGTACACTATACCAAGCCACAAGGGAAGACACTCTACTGAACTCTCAAACTACCGGGCCATAGCCATTTGTCTCCACTCTTTAAATTACTTGAAAAATGTGTATGCAAGCAGCTCATGGACTATCTTCTTCAAGAAAATCTGCTAACTCTCACCCGACATGGCTTCCACTCTAACCACAGCATGACTTCTGCTCTAATTTACTTCACGCAAACTATCTCTCAAGCCAGAGCGAATAACAAACTAGTTTTGTGCCTTTTTTTAGATCTCACTAAAGCATTTCACAAGACTGCAGTGGTGGTGCTGCAGTAGCATTGTCGCCTCACAGTAAGACATTGTCCTGTTCGATTCTCAGCTAAAGCGTCTTCTGATGCAGATACAAGATACAACAACTAAAGCATTTGACACTGTCTCTCACTCCAACCTCCTTACCAAATTGTCTGATCTTAGTTTCTCTAATTCTAAAATTAAATGGTTCACCAGCTACCTCAACAATAGACAATAGTTTGTCAAATGGCTCTCTTCCTTCTGTCCTTTTCTCCCCATCAAGATAGGAGCACCTCAAGGCTCCATTCTAGGTCCACTACTATTTAACATCTTCACTAACTACCTTCACATCTCCTGTTTTCACTCTTCACTTATATAATATGCAATCTCTCTGGCCTTCACACTTTAACCCAAAACATGTTTAGCTCTGTCAAAAATTGGCTAACCAATAATCAACTCATACAACCACCCCCAAAAAAAAAAAACTTGTCTTATTCCTTCCCAAATCGATCACTCATAATAAATCTACTTTTACTATCCCATCTCTAGACAACACTGTCATTAACATTGAAACACATACCAAGCTCCTGGGCCCAATCATTTACAATCAACTTAAATTCGACCTACATGCCCAATATTGCATAAAAAAGACACACTAAAAATTGGGCTTGCTTTATAGAAACAAAAATTCTTCACCAATGATTCTAGAGTCTCCCTAGCCTATGCCTGCCTTCTTCCTAGTCTTCTTTATGGCTCTCAGATCTTAACCAACCTACAATCCTTTCTAAAAACTAAGCTTGAACTCACAAAGTTGCTAGGATCTCTGCAAACCTACCCTACAACTCCTACCACTGCCTCTCTCTCAAATCTCTAAACTGGCTACAATTCCCACACCAGTTCCTACTACCTCAACTCTTCCTCATTCACTCCATCCTCGACAAACCTACGTCTTGCCTCACCATCTCCTCCCTCATCTCTTTTTATACATCTAATTGATCTCTCTTGAGCTCTGACCAGTTCCTCTTGGAACTTGGAAATCTATAAGCCCAAAAGAACAGTTGGCGAACATTTAAATAGTTACCCAATTGCCTTAGCTTGGAACAAACTTTCCCTGAGCATCAGAACTATTTTCAATATTCACAAATTCAAAAAGCTTTAAAAGAAAACTTACGGAACTCTTGACTCTGTCCCTGCCAACCCCCAACCTAACTCTCTCTGTCTCATTACTCTTAGTTTTTACTCCACTTACCCATGTATTCTCTATACTGTCTATGAGCTACTCAAGTCTATGCTACTTGGTTGCATCCTTTCTCTTTATGTAGTCCTGAGCTTGCTGACCTGTTCTACGGGCTACTATATCCTGAAACTTATATGTGTCTATAGTAATTGCCATTGTTTTTAAGTATCATTTACCCCACTGTTGCTAACTTATGTAATCTGTACTATATTTCAGAATTGTAGTTGCCTATACAGCTAGTTCCATATTAAAATTGTTGGTTGTATTAGAAGTTTTTTCTACATACAACTATTCTATGTATCTGTTTGGAGCTTTTCTTCTCGGGCTCTGCTGAAAAAAGGCTCACGTTCAGTCGGTCAGACCCAGTTAAAAAATGTCAAAATAAATAAATAAAAGAAAAAATAATGCATGTTTAAACACAAGTCTCTGATATTTGTCTTAGACTAATGCAGAGATCTTCTAAGTCTTGCTTATTTAGTTCTGTTAACATGAGTGAACATACCTATTAGCGGATTGGAGGAATAAGGGTGAGTCAACCAAAAGAAAAGGATATTACCCAGCAAGTTTTATTCTAGGTTTATATGATGTTCATTGCTGAACACTTGGGGTATATAGGTTTTGTCTTTGTGTGTGTGTGTGTTATGGAGCTATAGTGCAAGTGGCAATTGCTCTGCGGCGCATTTTTGCCAACTGCACAGTGAAGTGATTCATGGAAAATTCAGGATAATGAAAAGTTGCCCTTTAGGGAGTTTGAATGAATATGAACTGGTTCTTAGAAGTGAAGTACAAATCAGCTCATTACTGCAGGGCAATTTGGACTTTAGTGCCATTACTGAGAATCCCTGTAGCTGTGAAACAACAGTGGTGCAGTTTTCATGATGACCTACATAAAATCTGAAAACTGCAATTTATCTTGATTCATGCTTGCACCTCAAAGTTGAGCCAAGGTTAATGAGCATGCACCCTTAGTGATACACATGCTTGTCTCTCCATTGAAAGACTGAATATTTTGACCCCTCTAAATACATTCTAATTTGTCACTGATTTTGATGAAGACAAAATTTTAGTGGAAATCAAACTTGAGCTCTATGTCACTAAACTGCTAACATTTTAATAGTCTTTTACCCAAACTGCTGAACCATTAAAAGAAGAGATTTAAGAGTGTCAAACGAAGTGGAATTTCATAAGGAATCATTTACAGCATGAAAATACTTTGTACTTCAACATTAAAGAGCAGTCATACAGACAGATGCCTGGTGTCAAAGCCATGGCCATTTACAGCATGAAAATACTTTGTACTCCAACATTAAAGAGCAGTCATACAGACAGATGCCTGGTGTCAAAGCCATGGCCATTTACAGCATGAAAATACTTTGTACTTCCAACATTAAAGAGCAGTCATACAGACAGATGCCTGGTGTCAATTCCATGGCCATTTACAACATGAAAATACTTTGTACTCCAACATTAAAGAGCAGTCATACAGACAGATGCCTGGTGTCAAAGCCATGGCCTCAAGCTCAATGCCAAAAAGTGCATTGTCATCCCTTTTGGTAAAAACTCTTTACCCATGAACTACCACATAGGCGGTACTCCACTTAACACCAAAAGTATGATGAGAGATCTTGGGAAACAGGTGGACAGTAGTCTCTCTTTTGATAATCATATTGCCACAGTAGTCAGGAAACCCTTCTACATGGCACACCTAATCACAAAAGGTTTCTCATCCAGGAAAAAAGAGGTCATTGTTCCTCTCTACTCATCACTCATTAGACCCATTATAGAGTACAACGCCCCTTTTGGTATGTACCTCACAAGACATCTACAACAACTGAAAAGGCCGCAGAAATACCTCACAAAGAGGATTACCACCTTAAACAGATGCCCTATGCAGACCGTTTCAAAAAACTCCAGCTTTACTCTGTCACATATCGCCTATTCAGAGGCGATCTCTGCCTAACATACAAAGCTATGTCAAACCCAGAGCTGTTGGACATGGTCCACTTAAAGAAATCTCAATCCCTCTGAGCTACACACTCTAGGGACCTAAACCTTGTCACCACAATAAACAGAACACGCTGGTGGGATAGATTCCTGTCCCAGAGACTTCCCATACTCTGGAACAAACTACCTATCTATATCAAACAAAGCTTCTCATTAGCACTCTTCAAGAAAAATCTTGATGATTGGATGGGAGATAGGAAATTCACCCCAGGGATCACTTCTGTGGCTCTGCTTGACATCATCATCCCTTTCCACTTTGAATTATACTTTTCTGCTTGTGCTATGTGTAGGAGCCATAACTGTGCAGCTCTGAAATACCCCTTCAAATCAGGTAATCCCAATCCACCCTGTTCTACTGGAAGAATCAGCTTAGCCCACTTGACTCTTGCCGTCTCCCCCTCCCAGATAAAGTCCTGTACATAAGACTAATGGGACTAAAAAAAATGTTTAAATGCTTGTATCTTATTATCCATATCTGTATAACAAAGCTTCCATTTTCACAGTTTTTGTATTATCTTTTGTTTAGTCTCTTCACACACATCGTTAGTTGCCACACCAGAATCATTTTTAATCCAAACTCCTAAATATTTCATTTTGTCATGTCCCTATAAATATTGAAATTGCTGAACCAATTCATATCTCACCAAATCTTGGATATGTACATGCTCTGACCTGAGCTAACTACTTAAGAGCACCCCAGCCTCATTCTGTGTAATACAAACTATACCATACTTTTAGAATCATGTATTAAGTATTTCTGCTTACACTGCTGCATGTTTAACAATACTGCGAATATTCTCATTTCTTCAATGTACTACTAATACCCCTATGGGAATCTTTGACAGAGTTGTTAGCTTCCTTTATAAATTACAGAAAATAAGTAGAAAGCAAGCCGCCAAGGGATAAATGCTCCAAAGCCAGTCACAGATAAAAATATAAAGAAAATAAATAATACCGCTTAGGAACAACCCAACATGAAATGAAGTCTCCAGCATCAATTGAATACCATTTAGATGGCAAAAGTATTAAAACATCCAAAGATAACTTGTTCTTGATAAAACCAAGTATCTTTTATTTAGGCACATAAAAAGGTAAGCGCTTTCGCCAAAAGGCTTCCTCAGACTATTAACAAACAGATACTCAAACCATTAACTGTCTTATATATAATAAATAGTTAATTGAGTAATTAAATTCAGTGACATCATCAAAGATTTAAAGTCAGAGGCCAGATAATATAGGCTAGAGCATACAAACGTATTTCCATATATAGGAATTTAATACTGAATCAAATATTAAAAATAACATCCTAGTAAAAATGTACATATATAATTATGTGAAACATTAATAAGGCCTTAATATAAATAAATAAAAAATGCACTTCAAACAGTAACGGTAACTAAAATCAAGCAATTATATAAAATTCTATTTAACAACTAATCTCCTGTTTTTAAAAACAGGCTTTAATGAAATTTTATCATTCAAACCTGGATTAACATGTGCCTTAAATCTAATAATCCATTTGATCTCTTTTCTTTCCATGTAATTTCTAATATCTCCCCCCCTGGAACTGGGGTTATTCACCTGGAGAACCATAAATTTAAAGGTATACTTAATATCTGTTTCAAGAACATGCTTAGATAGAGCATTTGTACTAGATTGAATACGTATTTGATAAAGGTGTTCTCTTATCCTGTCCCTGAACCTTCTATCAGTTTTACCCACATAGAATGCAGAGCAGCAAGTACACAATGCAAGATAGACTACATGTTCAGTGCTGCAAGTGGCAACAACCTCAAACTGGAAACATTGCGATGTGACTGGGTAAACAAACATATTGTGATTGTAGATGTAAGAACAGAAATTACAATTATTACATGGAAACGTACCATTTCTGTGGAAGTCATTGCTAGAAACTTCCATCATGTTAGGGTAACATAAAATTTTATGCAAGTTCTTCTTATTCTTAAATAAAAATTGTGGATTCTCACCCACAATTTCTTTTATTAATGGGTCAACAGTCAGGACCTTCCAATGTTTATAAATGATTTCTCTAACATCATTGAAATCACGTGTATAAAACATAGGACATTTCTGTGTAACTTTCACATCATTACTTGTTCTTCCAGAATTAAGACGACTAGAATACATATTTCTACCAGAATCTGAGAAATATGGGGAAGCTCTATCACTTCTGTATTGTTCAATACTTTGATAGCAGCCAGATATTTCATGTATGTTATATGATCTGGCTAGCAGTCTCCCTTTAAGATCTATTAATTCATTCTCATACCCCTCTTGGGTTGGATTAAGCCATGAGACTCTAATGGCTTGTCCTTTAATGATGTTGTTAAAGACAAATTTTAGGTGCATGCTCCTTCTGTGTAACAAAGTATCCCTATAACAAGGTTTCCTATACACATCAGTGTTAAGTTTACCATTACTCAGTAGCTCTATATAAACATCCAAAAAATTTATCTTATGAGTAGACTCATCCATTGTAAATTTTAAATAATCTGTAAGTGAATTGATTTCATCAAGGAAAAGGTACAATTCACTTTTACTACCTGTCCACAAAAGAAAGAGTTCATCTACAAAATGTTTGTAGAAGATCACAAATTTCTGAAAGCTATGCAATGTGAATAAATATTCCCTTTTCCATATAGCCATCACCAAGTTGGCGTAGCTATTGGCACAAGACGTGCCCATAGTTATGCCATCTTTCTGTATGAACATATCATTGTTAAAGACAAAAATATTATTTTCCAATACTATTTCAAGTAATGAACATAACAATTCTACTTTAGTAGATGTAAATTCAGTGTGTTGCGTAAGATACTTGTGAATGTTCTGCATGCCTTCTTGGTTGGGGATAACCGTAAACAATGACTTAAAATCTAAAGTCACTAGAAAATAAGGGAGAGTATCTTCTATCGAGTCGATTTTATCATAGAGATCTAACAAGAACTGTTTCGCATCTTTAAGAATAAATGGATTCTTATCAACTACAGGCCTTAAAGTTTTCTCAATGTAAACCAAGATGGGTTCAGTAACCCAACCCCTACCAGTGACTATCGGTCTCATCGGAGGGTGGGTTGGGTACTTATGTATCTTGGGTAAGCCTTGAATAACAGGTATTAAGGGATTCTCAACCCAGAAAAAATTAAACATCTCTACACTAATAATTTCACTTTTCTTTAAGTCCTCTAGGATGTCATAAACCCTTATAACATGATTTTGGACATCTTCCAAAATAATTGGCATATAAAACTTCCTCTCATCAAGCATTTCATTCATAAAGCAATTGTATCCAGCCATATCCATCACTACTACTGGCCTGCCTTTATTGGCTGGCCTAATAATAATATTCTTGTCATTTTTCAGTCTACTCAATGCTAATCTCTGTCTGTATGTTAAATTACCTTTCTTGTATTCATAGGAATAGTTACATTGATTATAAACATCTTCCTCAACCATTTTACTAAACGCATCTAGTAAGGGGTGATAATTAGGGATAAATGTGCTTGGTTTTGAAAAACATTGAACTTCAGAGTTAGTATCTTCATTCTTAAACAATAACTTCAACTGTACATTACGAGCAAATAGTTTAGTATCTAAAATAATGTCTGTCATGTCACTGTTGGTAGTAGGTATAAATGATAGACCCTTGTTCAACAATTCAATTTCATCTTTATCTAAGGGTCTATGGGAAATATTCCACACTATATTGGTGTTAATTTCTCCCACATTTTCTTCAAAGTGGGTCCTCTGTGTTCTCCACCAGATGCTTTCCTTTTCTGTCTCCCCCTGCTCAAAGATCAACTCCTTCCCCTTCTGGAAATATTGGTAATTAGGAAAGGGAGAGGATGTATCGAGCTTGAGCTACTGGTAGAGGGTAATACCTTTCTCCTGACTACTGGTTCAACGTTAGCTGCTGTGACCAAATTACTACTAAAATGTGAACTATCCACATCTAAATCTATAGTGTTACTTATCTGACTAGACCATCTATGGTCACTAATGACAACAGTGTTAGTGCTATCTACTGGTGTTAATATATTGGGTGCATCAGCTATACTAAGAGAAAAATTATCAGTAGTCACAACAGTTCCAACATTATTGGTATTGCTACTACTTGCATTGTTTACATCAACAGCAGGAGTATTCGCATTCATAAAGGTGGATGTAGAAGTATGCACAGATCTACTTCTCTCCCTTGTTTGATCTTGTCCACTATTGAAATTACGAGGCCAAGTAAAGACTTAACCATGTGAAAAGTCAAAAATGTCCCGTTTTAATTTGTGCCTCTTCTGTTCGAGAAGCCGTTTCTCGAACAGAAATACACTATCAAGTAATTGTTCCATCATCCGTTCAACTTCTGGAGTTGGAAATTTCTCTAACAGTTCAATTTGTTGTTTTCTAATACTTTCTTTAAGTCTATCTTCTTCCGGTGAAAAGAAATCATTCAGCAAAGACATGTAATTCAAGCTCATCTGAATGTTCAATTGTTGCCAACGATAGAGTAGTTCTTGGCAAATAGTTCCAGTGGTAGGCATTTTTAATACTCGGAGCTCTCTCGGTATAATCTTCTTTTGGATGCATGCTTCGAAATGATAGCGTTGCATCTGCAACCGTTTGAGTTTCAGGAAGTCTGTTTCTAGTGAAGCAAAATCTTCACTCAACACATTGTAGTCGACCACATCAAGTACGCTCTCATTTCCTGTATCCACCACCGCACACGCAAGCAATGGATTAGGATCCCCAGCCACGCAACTCAGAAACTCCTTTGTAATTTTCCCTGGAGTATATGGTAGTGACACGATATAATCAGATTTTTCAGCCATGGTTCCCTGGTGGTAGTTGCAACAATAAAACGATAATGTACAGCAAATAAGTAGAAAGCAAGCCGCCAAGGGATAAAT
The DNA here is from genome assembly GCF_019279795.1 of Protopterus annectens. Taxonomy (NCBI): domain Eukaryota; kingdom Metazoa; phylum Chordata; order Ceratodontiformes; family Protopteridae; genus Protopterus; species Protopterus annectens. The sequence continues at coordinate 1,603,346,573 of NC_056735.1, read as the reverse complement.
GCTCCAAAGCCAGTCACAGATAAAAATATAAAGAAAATAAATAATAACGCTTAGGAGCAACCCAACACAAAATGAAGTCTCCAGCATCAATTGAATAGCAGTTAGATGGCAAAAGTATTAAAACATCCAAAGATAACTCGTTCTTGATAAAACCAAGTATCTTTTATTTAGGCACATAAAATAGGTAAGCGCTTTCACCAAAAGGCTTCTTCAGACCATTAACAAACAGATACTCAAATTTTTAACCGTCTTATATATAATAAATAGTTAATTGAGTAATTAAATTCAATTACATCATCAAAAATTTAAAGTCAGAGGCCAGATAATATAGGCTAGAACATACAAAAGTATTTCCATATATATGAATTTAATACTGAATCAAATATTAAAACTAACATCCTAGTAAAAATGTACATATATAATTATGTGAAACATTAATAAGGCCTTAATATAAATAAATAACAAATGCACTTCAAACAGTAATGGTAACTAAAAACAAGCAATTATATTAAATTCTAATTAACAACTAATCTCCTATTTTTCAAAACAGGCTTTAATGGAATTTTATCATTCAATCCTGGACTAACATGTGCCTTAAATCTAATAATCTAGTACTAATGCTCTATCTAAGCATGTTCTTGAAACAGATATTAAGCATACCTTTACATTTATGGTTCTCCAGGTGAATAATCCCAGTTTCAGGGGGGGAGATATTAGAAATTACATGGAAAGAATTGAGATCAAATGGATTATTAGATTTAAGGCACATGTTAGTCCATGTTTGAATGATAAAATTCCATTAAAGCCTGTTTTGAAAAACAGGAGATTAGTTGTTAAATAGAATTTTATATAATTGCTTTTTTTAGTTACCATTACTGTTTGAAGTGCATTTTTTATTTATTTATATTAAAGCCTTATTAATGTTTCACATAATTATATATGTACATTTTTACTAGGGTGTTATTTTTAATATTTGATTCAGTATTAAATTCCTATATATGGAAATACTTTTGTATGTTCTAGCCTATATTAGCTGGCCTCTGACTTTAAATCTTTGATGATGTCATTCAATTTAATTACTCAATTAACTATTTATTATATATAAGACAGTTAAAGGTTTGAGTATTTGTTTGTTAATGGTCTGAGGAAGCCTTTTGGCGAAAGTGCTTACCTATTTTTATGTGCCTAAATAAAAGATACTTGTTTTTATCAAGAACGAGTTATCTTTGGATGTTTTAATACTTTTGCCATCTAACTGGTATTCAATTGATGCTGGAGACTTAATTTTGTGTTGGGTTGCTCCTAAGTGTTATTATTTATTTTCTTTTATAAATTGTTGTAAACGTTATCTTTGTACTGACATTTGTATTATTATAAGTATAATAAACCCAGTCCAGTCGAACTTCCCCAGTAAACAAATGTAAAATAAATAAACAAATAAATATGTGGGTACATAATATACCACTATTGCCTTTGTTTTAGCTTTATTAATTTTGTATCCCAAAAAGATTTGAAACTGTCTGAAAATGTTCCACAGCACTGTAATGTCTCTTTCCAGTTATGTAAGGTATAAAATAATGTCATCTGCAAATAAAGCCAGCTTCTCTTGACTAGCGTACCAATTATATCCTTGAATTTCTAAGGCTCTTATTTTATTTGCCAGTGGTTCTAATTATAATGCAAATAACAAAGGGGAAATTGGACACCCTTGCCTGGTTCCTCTTCTCAAGCAGAAATTATTGAGAGGACCCCACCCACTTTAATTTTCACCTCTAATCCCTCATAAGATTCAAGCTACACCCCCCAAATCAAAATGGAGGGGTCAGCTGAGAGTGTCCAGATGCATCTGATGTGTTATTCATTGTGGCTGTAAGTTTGAAAAATGAATATTCACAAACATGGCAAGTTACAAAAAAAGGCTGAATTCTTCTTGGTTTAGAAGACATGCCAAGCCAAGATGGGAATGTCACCCATTTAAATTCTGAAATAATAATGTAAATGGCTGTTTTTCACTGTAATGTTAGCGAGGTAACTAAACAATCAGCAAGACAGATTCAGATGTCAAGAAGGAAACATTTAATAACGTTGTTTCATCTAATGTTACTATATAGAGCATTGCAATTATGCTCTTAAATCAAGAAAAACGCAGGTTTATTAAGTACCTTACTGATATGACAATGGTGATTAACAAGTATTTGTTAAGTACCTGTAAGTGCTGCTAATCTCTAGTTCCTCTAGAGTGTAACAGCACCCACTGGTGCCCTGCCACCACAGAACATCTGCAGAAGTTAAAACAGATTTAAAATCTGTTAGATACTTCAGTCTGTTACATTTTAAACACTAAGTATGGCAGAGTGAAATAACTCACATATTTTACAGCTGTTATCTCCTCATGGAGGATACCTCACTTCTGTCTACTGTCTTTGTGGCAGTGCTAAGTGTTTTACAGTTCTCAAAGCGAGAAAACACTTCACACTCCATAACTCCTAGACTTTTCTTTTCTGTAGTTGGTAGCTTGAGCAAATAAAACACCACACACTACAAAGAATTACAGTCAGGACTTAATGATCTTAACTCTTATTATGTGTTCTTGACATCATCTCAAGATCTGCCTCTCAGGCTTCATTTCACTCCACTTTCAATGTGAATTTCTTGAAATCTAGATCTCAGATATATAACAGGAAGGTTATGATCAGAGACCTGACTGCAAATCCTTACATTTCTGTCATCTATCACCTGGTACAAATGTCTAGAGTTATGATATTCTCTGGTTTCTGATCTTACTGGATGAATAATAGACCTGGAAACAGTGGCAGCAGTGCTAAGGTGAATGTTATAGTATTACACATTGCATGCACACACATGCGCACGCACACACACACACACACACACACACACACACACACACACACACACACACACACACACACACACACCTTTATTTTAAAAATGTCTCATAGCAAATTTCACATTTCAAGGCTTATATGAAGAATATGGTATGCATTCTCAAATTATAATGATAGTGAGTAGTGCAAATGTGTTGTGTAAAGCAACTCTTAGATGATTTTCAATTTTGTGTGCAACAGATTGCCAGATTGTATTTCTGTGTACGTGTGTGACATATGTGCTTCTCCACTTTATTTGCGTTCCGCATTCTAGCTCTGTATCTGTTTTTCTACCATGCCTGTGACAATCTAACATATCATCATCTAACATAATTTTTTATTATCATATCATTTCCTTCACACAATGTTTAATTCTTGCATAACTTCTGGCTTGTACCATCCCATCCCAAATGTGCTCATGAGTATCATCCTAAGATTAGTGTTCTCTCAGCTGATGCAGCTATTATGGATACATCTTTTTAAATGTGCATGTATTTCAACATTCTGTATTACAGCATTGTTTATATAATGACTGACAAAAATGCCATTATTTTGACAAAGTTTGTCTTAATTTACTCAAAAGCTTATTACTTTTATGAGTGCTAGCTTTATCTTCCACATACACTTAGCTCTCTTCTGTATTAAATGTAGTCTTAGTCTTGTCATTATTTTAACTTTAATTAGAAGTTCATAGGTGTATAGGTAAATACTAAGATATCTGCCTTTCTGGGTCATTTTAAGTCTAGCCAATTTCCCTTTTGGTACTTGAATTAACCTATTCTATTTGCTGTTATATTGGTCGTATCCATCCCAAGGTCAATAATTATATATTACTCCAAATGAGAATAACTGAGATCATACTATAGATACTTTGAGGGGACCCATGCATGGGATAAAGCATTTAGAAGCTGCCTCTGTCCACTAGTAATAAGAGGGCAGTCCTTTGGTAAATCTTCTGTTTCCCATATATAGATCAACATTGTGTTTGAATATGCACAAGGATGATCCTTGCTATACATGGATTGAGAGTCTGTTACAGGAGCAGAGTTATCCTATGTGAGCTATACCTGTCCTTCCAAACCATTGTCTTAATACTGAAGAAGAGGTTTGCACCTCTGTCCTTCTCGATAGTGCCTTGTTTTAGGCAATGCCAACCTAAAAATACTTCCAACCTAGCAAATCAAAACCAATAAAATCTAAAGGTGTTACTGCTCAATGCTAGGTGTCTAAATAAAAAACTCAACTCCTGAAAATCTCTCTTTACTCTAGAGAATGTTGATGTCTGTGCAGTCACTGAGATATGGTTTACAGCTGCAGAAAGCACACTGACAGTGCAAGGTAATAATGTCTTCCACACATTTAGACCAGCTAGTACACAGACAGGAACCTGGCCAAGGCATTTTACATACCCCATAGTGTACAGAACCACAATCTGGCAATCTGTTGTACATAAAACTGAAAATCATCTAACTGTTACTTTATATAACTCATTTGCACTGCTCACTATCATTAACTTTTGAGAATGCATACCATAGTCTTCATATAAGCCTTGTAATGTGGAACTTGATATGAGACATTTTTAAAACAAAGGTGGATATGCGCGCATGTGTGTGTGTGTGTGTGGGGGGGGGTGCATGTGTGCATATAATCTGCATTACATCAAAAATGAATTTACCTCAAGTCCTGTCAAACAGGGCAATGTACTTGTGCTTTTTCACATTCAAATTACCTTAGACAAAATCCAATAACACTTCCTTGCAAGCTATAGATCCCCCTTTGTGACCTAGGAAATCCATATCATGTATTCAAACTATATAGAAACACTCACCATTCAACCCAATACCATATTCATAGATGATTTTAATTACCCCACTATTAACTGGGAATTGTATATGGCACGAAACATACAGGCACACAGATTCCTGGATTTTGTAAACTCAAACTCCATGGACCAGATTGTCAATACACCAACCAAGAGTGTAACCATACTGGGTCTTTCCCTCACTAATATGGGAGAGTGCTGCACACCCCCTAGGATAATGGCTTTTCTGGTAAGGTCAGACCACAAAATGGGCTCTTTTGAAGTAAAAATAAAACCTGGGACACCAGTTAACCCTAGAATATTCAGGAACTACTCTAAGGCTAACTTCCTACTGTTATGTGATAACCTGGGAAAATGTCATGCTCCCATACACCCTGAGAACACTGCTGCCTACTCAGAACTGTTCACAGAAACTCTATGCAAGCATGTTAATAGCTGCATAGAGGAAGCTGTACCCCACCAGGAAGAAATACAGAACAAATGCAAAAAACAAGCCATCCTTGTGGAATCACATCAATAGGCTGTATAACAGAAGGAAGAAAATCATGGCAAAAATTAGGAGGTGCAGCACCCAGCAGGATAAAATTACTCTTACCAACTAAGCAGACAACTCAAAGGACAAATAAAGTCTACTAAAGCCAGATTTCAGATAAATTTGGTCTCCAAGGCCAAGGACAACCACAAGGCATTATTTAGCTATGTCCACAGCATTGAAAGCAATACACAATTAGGTACAGACCTCATTGTTAATGGAGCCACCTGTACTGAGCCAGATGATATAGCAAACCTACTGGCTGACAAATTCAGCTCCAACCTTGCCCCTCACTCCTCCTCAACATTCACTCAAGAAATACCATGAAATATAAATCCCACTGCTATTACTAGTGAACAGACCCCTAATGCTCTCTCTAAGGCCAATAACACTGCATCAATGGGTCCAGACAATATCCTAAGACTCCCTCTAAATAGCATGAAACATGACATATCAGGCCTCCAGGAATTGCTATTTAACTGTAGCCTTCAAACAGGCTTAATGCCTTATGACTGGAGAACAGCAACAGTCATCCCTCTGCACAAAGGTGGGCCATCTACAGACACTGGAAACTACAGACCTATAAGTTTCACTAGTCTCATATGCAAAGCCATAGAAAGAATTAGCCTTGAAATGATCGATAATGAAACAGGAAATCTCCAGAATCTGTACCCAGCCTAGTTTGGTTTTGTCAAGGGCAGGTCATGCCTACTCAACCTGGTGTCACCAAAGCAATGGATGAAAGAAAAATGGTTCACAATAACTAACCTGACCTGGTCATGGCATTTGACACAATACCCCACAACATTGTTGATAAACTCAAGAGGTTAGGTAGAAAACCTCATTTCATCCAGTAGATAGAAAGCTGGCTCACAAACACGACACAGGAAGATAGAACTGGGGAGTCCACCTCTACAAAGATGGCAGTCACAAGTGGAGTCCTTCAGGGATTGGTCCCTGGACCACTCCTTTTTGGTATTTACTTCTTTGAAGTCAAGTCCAATGTCAATGGCCTCTGGCTGACTAAATTTACAGATGATTGCAAATTAGGAGCTGTCATTGAATCCCACAGTGGCACAAATGTTCTCCAGGAAGGGCTGACACAGACAAATAACTGCTGACAGTGCCATGGACAAAAACTAAATACCAAGAAATGCATAATTGTATCCTTCAGGAAGTCATCAACCCCTGGTAACTATCATATTGAGAAACCACGCCAGTTGTCAGGGACTTGGTAACACATGTAGGGAGTAATCTAGTCCATACCTCTCAACTGTACAGATTTTTTCAGAATATCCAGACTTTTGCCTCATATTTTTGATATGTTCCTCATAAAAACTGTGTTTTTTTTACAAATTACTGGGATGATCTAAGGAGTAAAGTCACTAAATAATGACATGCATTTGAGTTTCAGACTTCATAGCCCTCAGAAAATGCATGCTAGCACAAATCACAAAGCAATATTTAAAATGTGTCCCTATTTTAGGGCCTTGGTCCCCCCATTATGGCAGGCTTTGTCTAGATTTCTTGCACTAACAGGTTGAGAGGTATGATCTAGGCTTTGGCCATCACATGTCTACAGTAGTGAGGAAATTATTCTATGTTGTGCAATGTATAAACAAAGACATGGTGTCTAGGTTCAAGGAAGTCATAGTTCCACAGTATTTAGCATTCATCAGCCCTATCATTGAGTACAATGCCCCCTTTTGTATGTGTCTAACCAGGCATATCCAAAAATGTGAATGTCCACAGACGTTCCTCACTAGTAGGATACAGAGCATAAGTAACATATCCTATGCATACCACCTCAAGGCCCTATCTCTGTATTCTGTCTCCTAAAGTCTGTTTAGGGGACATCTATGCCTGGCATAAAGACATTGTTACACCCCATTCTGATGGACCTCCTGCATATCCACAAAACAAACAGCACCAGAATTACCCATTCTAATGACTTAAACCTTGCCTGTGATATAAATAGGACCTGCTGGAGAGACAGGTATGTATCTCAGAGACTACTGTTTCTCTAGAACAGGCTTCCCATTGACCATGCACATGAAGCAGAGTTCCTCCGTAATGCAATTAAAGTGTAACTTGGACAATGGAATAGGGAACAGGAAATTCATCTTTAGCATGGCTCCTATGTCTCTAATGAACACAGACAGACTGTAAATGATTCATCTCCCAAGCCCCTGCTTACACTTATCAATGGTACCAGAACTTGTCAGAGATTTGGGATGCATGGCTATGATTGAAAAGACCTTTGTGCTCATTAGCTTAGTAAACACCTATGAATCTATGAACCCGTGGCAAGTATTTTTTCACACCATTTGACTTGCTGATGTGCAGTAAATCCATCAGTGTTCAGGCAGAGGATGCCTTGTATGTTAGGCAAAGGTCACCTCATATCAATCTGTAGCATACTGAGTATCATAGCATGGCTTTGAGTTGGTTCATGCAGGACATATTGTTTAGGCCTTGTAGCTTTTAGTAAGGTATCTCTGTTGACATTTCAGTTGTTACATGTGTCTGGACAGATATATGTCAATGGGGGGCATTATACTCAATGACTGGCCTAATGAGCACTGAATAAAGGGATCAGTGCCATGACCTTGATCTAGATACAATCCCTTCATTTATATGCTGTGAAATATAGAATGATTTTATTACAGCAATGGACACATATTGGTCAAATGCAAGGTCACTGTCCACATAAGTTTCCAATTCTCAAACAACTGGGTCATCTCTTAAGGGCATATTATCAACGTGGCAGCTCCCCAAGGTAGTTAACTTCCCAAATTACATGATAGTGCACTTTCTGGCAACTAGTTTCACTCCATGATTTTGGCACCAGTTACTTATTCGGACAAACCTTCTCACAGGATGGCTTATTCATTTCAGGATTCAATGACTACTCCTAGCTTGCAGTCATCTGCATACTTAGTCAGGTAGTATACTTTGGTATTGATTTTACTTCAGAGACATAGATACCAAACAGGAGAGGTCCCAGCACAGAAACCCAGGGAATGCCACTTTTAACTGGAATCTTTGTGGAAGTAATTTCCTGTACTTTAATTTCCAGCATCCAATCTATAAACCAGTTGTCAAGCTATTGGGTGACACAGGAGTTTATTGACAGTTTACTTAGATTTTTTACTATGCCTGTGTGGGGTATTATGCCAAAAGCTTTAGCCAGATTGAGGTAAACAATGTGTACTGTTTTTTTTTTTTTCAAAAAAGTCCACCAAGATGAGTAAGCATAACCTGGCCTTGGCTTAACCAAACTGAGACAGGTCCAATGTTTGCAGGTTCCCTATGTCCTTGTTGATTATTTCCATGACAAGTCTTTCCATGGCTTTACATAAAAAGCTGGTAAGACTTATGGGTCTGTAATTACTTGGGTATGTGGAAGGTGCTCCCTTATGCAGGGAATGACTGCAGCTGTTCTCAATTTTCTTGGTACAAAACCTGTGTGGAGACTGTGGTTAAACATTGTTGTTACATAGCTAATTCATGCTTCATGCTGTTTAAGATGCAGCCAGGGATATTGTCAGCACCCAACAATGCAGTATTCTTAGCTTTTGATTGCTCTTTTAGGACTTGGTTTTGTGTGATAGCTGGAGGCAAGCCAGTTTCAGGTATATCTGGAAACAGATGGAGGGGGGAGAGTAATGTTACAGCTGAATTTATCAGCCAGTAGGTTTGCTATATCTTCAACATCACTGTAGGTAACATCTTTCACAATCGGCTCAGTGCATTGCTTTGTTGTACTTTTGAAAAATGCTTTGTGATTGTCTTTGGCTTGGATAGCTAATTTATCCACAAACTTGACTTTGGTGGAGTTTATTAAGCTCCTGAGTTGTCTGTTTATTTCAGTGAGGAGAGCTCTGTCATTCTAGGAATTACTCTTTCTACTTAAGCTCAAAATTCTCTTCATTTCATTGTAAAGCTTGTTGATATTATGGTTCTAACATGTGGATTTATTTCTGGAGTTTGCCCTGCACCTGTTCCTACAAGGTACAGCTGCATTTATGCAGCTGTTTATATACTGGCATTATGTGATGTTATGTATTTCTGCATATTCAGTGGAGCTAATTGGATGGATGGGATTTGAAGCTTTCCAATGTTTCACTTAGGAGTAGGTAAATTGTCTTAGAACAATCTGTAAAGGTACTTCGAGGAGATGGCTTTATGGTCTGACCTAACAAATGATGAAGATACACAAGAGATAGTGCACAGTGTCCCCATATTTGTTAGGACAAAATCCAAGATATTGTTCCCACTAATTATTACAGTATATTTGTACTGATAAAGTCCTGGGATTTTTGTGCATGTGCACATGTGGTGGAACAGGTTTCACAGTCTATAGATGGATAGTTTAGATCACTTAGGAAAATGGTATCGGATTTAATACTGAGCAGCTCTAGTTCCTGCAGATAGGTATTGTGGTTTTCTTAGGTCATAGAGGGAGTTCTACAGCTAGCTAATATATGGTACAGGAGCTTTCTGATGATTATTTGGACATGAAGAAGTTCTAGTGCATCATGCTTTTTACCAGCCTTGATGCGAGTCTCTTTTGGATTAAAATTGAAACACCTCTGCCTTTTTTCCCTTCCTGCACAGTAGCAGAATTAACTGTGCAAAAGGGGTTATAGTCCTGAAGAGACAGAGTGCTTTCTGCCATTTTAAACCATGTCTCAGTCACTACACAGACATCAACATTCTCCAGAATGAGAAGGGCTTCCAGGGGGGGTGGAGATTCTTGTTTAGTCTCCTAGCATTGACCTTCATATTTTACTTTGCGTATTTCATTATGTTGGTGGATTTATTTGGTTGGAATTGGCTGAAAAGGCACTTTTGGGGTGGAAATATCTTTGTCAGTAATTGAAACCTTGGAGGGGACAGATGCAGACGATCCTTGCCAATGCTGGCATCCCCTTTCATTATAATAAAAAAAATGGCAAAATTCTATCAGGACACACAAAACAATATAACCTTACACCTGCTAAAGCTCCAGGTAATACTTTAGAGTAAATAACTCTACCATTTCACTCTTTCACTCTATGGAGTTGATTCAAAAACAATTGCTGAAGTTTATCTATGTCTGTCTATAATCAAGATGTTATAAAAATTGAGATCCTGATTTAAGTTTGTGCTTGGCTGCAGGAGGTATTTGTTACTAAACACAATGAAAGATGGCTGTTAATGATGCACAAAAATGTCCGCTATAAAGAGTACTTTACGTTTTGCATTTATTGAAGAGCATGCAATAATAAAGGATTAAAATGTGGGGATGCAATGCATTGTCAGAAGTCACACATACAGTTCAGCAATGCCCACTAAAACAATGTAAAAATCTTATGAAAACAGTAAGTTAGTTCAGGCCATTCTAAAAATGCAACTGTACTGTGCAGCTGTTTGAAGCATTTACATCAAGACAGTTATTTTAACTACATTCATTGAACTTGTCTTGTACATGTACTGAGCTGCATACCCAGTTGCATCCCATGCCCAAATTCCCAGTGACATCATGTTGGAAATGCAACAGGCAGCTCAGTGAGAGAGGAAGTTAATTATTCGTAAGGGTTACTATTTATTTAATTATTTGCTATTGTTTACTATGAAAGTCTGTCTGGGAATTGAAATGCCCCTTCTAAAGAGATGCCAGGGTAGAAAAACCTCAAAACAAGGTTAGAAATACATTTTGACAATTCAAAATAAAAATAGTCAACAAGTATTACCTGCTAAGCAATTCATATTAAAAATGCATGTTATGTTTGTAGACATCTTTCTGAATCATATTTGTGAGTGATTTGTCATATGCTTAGAAGGCTGGTATTTGTGTGCAAGGATGAATTTACAGATTCTGTTAGTTCACGTGCACTGGAAATGGTAAATCAGGTAATTCTTTGTACAACTCAATGGTGTTTGACTAGTACACTATTCTGAACTGGCCACAGTCAGATTCTTGCATACAAAAACCTGCACCTCATTAAACTAGGCTTTGTGCTCTGTCTGTTATGTCATACAGCTTACCTAGGGTAGGGAGAACATGTTGCATGTACATCAAGAAAAGAGGTGCTGCACTTTCCACTGCCATTGCATGTAGGGGTGGGATTACTGAGTACAATGATACCAGAAAGAGGAGCCAAACTTTATCACACTTTGTTACTGGACTTAGTTGTGCTTTCTAGTCATTGTTGCCCTTGGTTACTAACAAAATCATTGCTGAGAAAATGGACAGAGTATTACTGAATCAGAAATCATTGCTGGGATCTACACAATTTGAGTGTAGAGACCTGCCTTTGCTAAATCTGTTAGGAAAAGGGTAAAAATCCTAATTTCTTCTAGGATAATTATATGGAAGTTAAAAATGAAATGCATTTTTTGACATGCTCTGTGTGGGTAGCCTGAGTACCCTAATCCATTGTCAGGATGGTGATAGATGATAAGGTGATTCCTGGAACTGATAGGTTAGGTTTGGGTTAAAAAGAGTGTACACCACATGCAAGGATGATTACAGTTATAGACAGGTGTATACAGATAGTGTCAAACTGATGGGAGGGCGATAGCTAAAGAGTCCGTTTATTGTTAAAAATAAAGGGAAGCAGAAGCAGAGGATTTCACTTACCACAAGGATAGGTAGGTGGCATATAAAGCTTTGATAACCACTGAGAAATGTGAGAGGGCATTATGGAACATCATGAATGGCTTGTTATCTTTAGGCAGTGTTCTGAAATTAAAGGCTTTAGAACGTTAATGTTTAAGTTTAGCATTCAGCAACCATGTGCATTCTTTAAGCAAGTATTTTTAAGTAGGTTTTGCAAGTATGTATTAATCAAGTTCAGGATGTTTTTTAAGGTGCATCTTTAATGGTTATAGTTAAGTTTATTTATTTATTTAATTATTTAATATATTACATATTATTATTACGTATTTATATTTGGGTGGCCACGGTGGTGCAGGGGTTAGCATTGCCACCTCACAGCAAGAGGTTCTCTGGTTCCATTATCAGCAGAGGTGCCTTCTGTGTGGAGTCTAAATGTCCTCCCTGTGGTCATGTGGGTTTTCTTTGGGTGCTCCGGTTTCCTCCCACATCCCAAAGACATGCTGTAGGTGGATTGGACACTCTAACTTGGCCCTAGGTGTGAGTGCATGTGTGTGTGTGCCTTCTGTGGAAGGTTAGACTCAGGGCTGGCAACTCGACACCATAAAACTCCACTGCCAATCATGAGCGGACAGGTGATCCTCTGTGGCGACCCCTAACCGGGAAAAGCTGAAAGAAGAAGAAGATTATTACATATTTATATTTACACATTTGTATTTATCATTGTAGTTTAAGTGAAATAGGGGTGTGTCATTATGACTCATAGGGAGATGGGCAAATGAGAAATGTAATTTGATTTTCACTAACATTTTTAAACTAGAAGGAAATTATGGTATTTGTCAGAGGAAGTTTGTCATTAGTACAAACGAAAGCAATTACCTTTTGGTTATTTGTGCAACAAGTTTCTTTTTGTTTTTTTTAGTTAGTATTTGCACTTATTAAATTATTCTTTTATCTGCCAGTCCGGATTCGCTTTACTTGCTTTTCATGGAACATCATGGAGCCCAGTCAGGGTCATTGTGACAATGTGAGGGGACACCAGTCACTGCTGCAATTATATAGAAATTAAAAGAGGGGGTATAAAAAACTTTCACTATGAGGAATAGGACTTAAATCTCTGGTAAGTGGGCAATTGCAATTAACACAGTGCCCTATATAACTGCTTCAACTTTCAATCGTGATAGCAAAACAAACACACCACACACAGCAGTGAAGTTCAAAATTCACAAGGCAATACTATTGTATATGCAAAAGGATAGATTTTGTTCCTTCATTGGAGTAATGGAAGTGCTTATGTTGCTTTTTGCTTCATTGAACTTAATAAATTTGAAGCTTCCGTGTTTGTTTTATGGTCAACACTACTATTTATCATGTACTATTTTGTTTGATGTTGAAATTTTATTTCTGTGAAATCATTTCCACATGCAATTGATGTCTTAATATATGATAACTTATGTTATATCACGTGTTGTAGTTTAATGAGAAACTATATGACAGACAAAAAGACAAACGTAAGAATCTTGTCTTTTTTTTTAATTTTTCTTTTTTCCTCTTGAAAGTTTTTACTTTGGAGGTAGTATATATGAACAACAGAGTTATAAGGAGAAGGGGGTACATCCTCATGCCAATATGTATTTATTTATTTACTTATTGATATCTGTTTATTAAGAAAGTCTGAATGGGTAATAAATAGCTATTTTCAGCAGAAGCCCTTAAAGAAAAGCTACAAAACACTGTGATTGTAATGTAGTGTTTTGTGGGGTTTTGTAGCTTGATTTATCAAGCTGATGCTTTTATTTCTTTTGCATATTTCAGTTATGACATTTTGTGTCTGGAATAAGGGGGCATGTGTTGTTTCATTACAGAGACAGTATTATACCTGGTATATCACAAAAAAGTAACATGCTGAAGGTATAAACCTTTAATGAGTTCCTGCCATGGTTATTAAGGGGAAAAAAATGACATGATACACAATCATACAGATCTTTGTAATGCAGACATTGCATAACCATGTTCAGGTGTACTCACTTTTGGAAATCATGATCCAGTTACTTACTACTGTTCCTCTTCAGTTAGATCAACCCTAAGATTTAGAAAGAATTGCATTTATAAGTAGGTAATTTTGCTCAATGAACCACACTTTGATTGAGGGTGATTCAGAGACACACTGAATGGGAAAATAAAAAACCTGAGAAGATCTAGCTACACAATAGTAACCAACTGGGGCTTGCATGAATGATGCATAAGCTCAACAGTGTATACTGTTCTCGACATAGCACTATGTGTTCCCTCATCCCACCCCAACGCCTACTCTACAGGACTGATAACTGGCAGTGATGTGCAGCAGTCTTTTGACATAATGGCATGTGGCATGTGTTGGATGTCCCACTTATTAATGTCTCCATCATACATTACATTCCCCAGACATCAACTTGTTGAAATTTATACACTGTACAATTAATCAGACAGCTGCAATATTAGCAGACATTGGACAGCCTGTATATGACTAACAGGTATGCATGGTGCATATCAGCACACAGAAAAATCATAAATGCAATGGAAGTTAGCTTGAAACCCCAAAGTAGCACCTTATTTACCCTACCATAGCTGTCAACTGCTAGAAAAGCCAATACTATCCAGCCTAGACGCATTGCTGGTGCCTTTAAACAACAACATGAGCAAACAATATAACAGCTTAATGTCAAGCAAAGATATTTTGTGGCACCTCAAAGTTACATGACTAACAAATGATAACAATACTTTTCTGGCACACTTACCTTTATTGAAAGGAGTCCTCCTTAGCAATGTAGACAACTGCTTGTTTTGTTGCTGCTTACAATCTTCCATATCACAATAAGATCCAGAGCTTATATCATGCAGTTTGACACTTCTAGCATGACAATGAGAAATAATCTGAAGAATATGCCTGAACTGCATGTTTTCATCTTTGCAACAATGACCAATAATGTGCTAAGAGGATCGATCTCCTGTGTACACTTGCACGAGCATTTGTAATTCGCATTGAGCATCTGTGGGTTGTGCAGTGATCCCTGCGGGAAAGTGCATAGCCTGTAGAGGCACTAAACAGCAATCACATTTAGTCATTATAAAATAATAAAAAATGTCCTTCCCAGAGTTCACATCCTACCACCATTATGCCACAATGTCTATTTATGCACTAAGTACTGGTGGCATTGCAACTGGTTGCATTAACTAGCTGCTCAATGCTGAGTGTCACATGTTGTCAATATCAACGTACATAACAGTAAGATGGCTGGAATATCTGACTAGAATGATCCTAGTAAATGACAATGATTTCCATGTGCACTGATGTTGCCAGAGCTGTGAGGTGGTGCAGCAAGAAAATTTAAATTTTCCTATACCGCCTGCATAGGGATCATAGGGAGCACCTGACTGAGGGCTACTTTGAGGGTTCCAGTATAAACTGCATGTCTGGGACAGAGATGTCCTGCTCTGGAAAGCAGTGTTGGCACCACTACATCAACATCTGAAAGTGCCAACCTGACCTTCTTAACCTGTGAGAAGCAAAAGTCAGAACAAGAGACCCTGAGCTGTATAGTAAATACTTTTAATACTCCAACTACCATGCAATTTTTCTTGCAGGAAATTTCAACACAGCTTGCCAGCCTCTTGTTATTATGGTTTTACTACACATGTAATTATGGATTCCTTTATCTTTTCAACATCTTTTGCATCTCAGGAGGAAATCATGGAGAACATCCTACTTTTCCAGAGGAGAATGGAGCAGTTGTCCAGACAAAGGTGTGCATCTGATTTAGTGACATTTTTAATAATCAAGAGCACAACTGTCACTTGTATGTGCACTCTGCCAGAGTATATACCTGTAGAAGTGCTGTTATTTTGTTAGTATAATTCATGTTACACATTATCAGTTAAGTTATTCTTATTATGTCAAACTATAAAATCTATGTAAATATTAAGTCAAGTCATGACTGAAAGGTGCCATAATACTTTACAGGTATTACTGCATTATGACACACCATCTGCTAAGACAGGGAAAACAAAGCACTGTTATTAACACACCCACTAGGTAGAAATGAGGGCACTTGATACAGCAGTAGGTTACACAACCATTTGCTCATACTGACAATGGGTGCAACTCTCTTATTGTCCTGCATGTATTAATCATTAAACTGACATGTATTTTTACATGAAAAATCTGTGCACACTGCTTAATTCAGGGTATAAATGTTATTGCTTTTCTTGGTGGTATACAGGGGATGGGGAAGCGGTTATGTGAGTGGTATACAGGGGATGGGGGAAGCGGTTATGTGAGTGGTTGTTTGCCATAGTTCCGATAAAGTGCACTCCTGCTTTTTGCTCACCACTTATGTTTACATCACTCCTGTCTGCATTGTGGGAATCTCCTTTTCTCTTGATCCATTGCCTCTCTCTCTCTCTCTCTCTCTCTCTCTCTTGCACCATAACAATTCAAGCTAGTTAATTGATAATTGGCTTTGGGCTTCATCAAATTCCAAGGCATACCTGCAGTAGCCTCAACGCAATTGCTGGTGACATATATCTGAAGCTAATACTAGGGCAAGTTTAATGTTGTTACCTAAAGAAAAGCTAATTACAATTATAAAGATTGCTAGTATGTATTTAATGTCCTTTGTTAACAACAAACCAGTAGTTTACTTTACATAAGCATATATTTCAATTTTTAAACTGCTGAAAGAAATGTATTAATTACATTAATTTATTTCAGAACTGTCTCTTTAGATAGGTTTAGTAGTTAGCATATTTAATGTACTAGTTTTTATTATTTTTTTCACTAAATATTTTTTTTATTATTTCAAATAAGATGTCTTAAACATTACATGAAATAAAGATAAATAACATATTTACAATTCTAAAACATTACTAACTTCAAACCATTATATAACTATTTACATTGGTGTCTATGCAAATAACATTGAAATTCTATATTATATAGAGTTAGAAACATAAGATGATATATCTTCTTTGATATTTTCAAGTATTTCCAGTACTTTCATCCAAGAGTAATATTAAGAAGTAGATCTTTTAGTTCTGTTCTTCACTGTTAATATTTCCATGTGAGCAACTGTTGTTGTTAAAGTCTCAAATTCCTTGAACGTAGAAGCCTCATTTTTCCAGTGTATAGTTATGATTTTACGTGAAATTGCCAATAGTGACCATAGGATTTTAGTGTCTTTTTTTGGTACACAGTTTGGAATAGGAGAGTTGAATAAAATGAAAGACTTTGTTAATTGAAAATTATCATTATAAACAGTCTGAAAAAATAATTAATGGATTTCCAGTACATATTGAGACATATACATTCATAAAAACATGCTGCCAATCTGCTTTTATCTTGATATGGCATCTCCAACATTGATCTTCAATAGAATACATTTTGGCTAACCTATGTGGTGTATAGAAACTTCTGTGTAGATATCTCCAAGTGAATAATTGCCAGTATTTTGATAATGTAGAAAATTTGGAAGATTTTAGAATATTACTTTTTCTTCTTCAACTGGAGGATGGTTGTTTATTAAAGTATAATAATCCCAGTATGATTTTTCATGATAGTTTTTTGTTTTTAACAATTTTATAGATATTAGACAAATAACCTGTACCCTGATAAGGCTGTTTTGTGATAAGAATAAGGTATTCAATGAGTTTTGGAGCTTCATGTCTAACTGAAGGTTGCATTTGTTCTATTTTATTTATAAGAAAATGCCTTAGATTTTGTAAAACAGCCAATTGTCTTTATTTATATTATAATTATAAATTATCTGTTCCTTTGTTAGAATTTTCCCTTTCTCTATAAGTTGATGCCAAAAGAGTAATGTTTCTTCTTTAAGTATATTTATTTTAGATATTTGGAATGTATCTAGAATATTTGGTGTAAAACTATAGGAAAATAAGAAAAATCCAAGAATTCATATTTGGTATTTTGTTTATATATGTTCTGAACACTGAAAGTGTAGAACTTACATAGTTTGATGGCAATTTATTAATATTATTCCTTTTCCTAAAAATAATCTTTTAACATCCATATAAGGGTGATGGTATTACTGTTAAGTTGTCTTGTATGTGATTATAATTGATTTCTATGTAAATCTGCTCATGGGCTTGTTTCCATATAGGTGTGTATGAATTATTTAACCATAGTGTTATGTTTTTAATAACAGATGAGGTAATATAGAAATCAATATCCGGTAAATTAATTCCACCATCTTCCCAATCTGGCAAATGTTTATTTAAGGCTATACGGGTTTATTTGGAAACCATAGAAAATTTAAAATTAGTTTATTGTATCTTTGAATAATATATTTGGGAGGTGGCAATGAAAAATTTTGTATTAAGTATAATATTTTGGGAAATATGATTATTTTAATAAGATATAATCTGTCTGCTGTTGAAAATATATATTTATTCCAGTAACCAATTGTTTGTTCTATTTTGTCTAGTATTTTATTATAGTTAAATATTAGAGAATCTGTTAATTCATTGAGTAGATTTATTCCCAGATATAATAATTTACTTTCTGTTACTATATATTTGGAAAATCTTTTGTTTATATTATTTTTTTGACAATTGCAGGGCATAATTTTAGTTTTGTTTTCATTAAATTTTAAGCCTGAAATATTTTGAAATTTATTCATGGAGTTAAATAGAGCATTCAAAGACTCATTTGCATCTGAGAGAGTTAATAGTATGTCATCAGCAAAGAGTTGGATTTTAAGGTTTAACATTTTATTAATACAAATGCCCTTTATGTTATTGTTTGATCTGATTTGATTTGCAAAGGGTTCTATGAGAAATGCAAATAACAATGGTGATAAAGGGCAACCTTGTTTAGTTCCCTTTTTTATTGTTATAGGGCCTGATCTATATGATCCCAGTTTAACATATGCAGTAGATTTTTCATATAGTATTTGGATAAGATTATTAAAATTAGAAGGAAAGTTATATTCTTTTAAAACTAGTGAAAGAAAGTTCCAATTAACCGAATCAAAAGCTTTATTAATATCTAATGAGATTACATTTAAATTTAGGACTTTATGTTTGCTATAATCTATTAATGTTAGTATTCTTTTAATATTATCTGAAGTATTTCTTCCTTTAATAAAACCTGTTTGATCTTTGTGAATTAAGAAAGGAAGAAAGTGTTTGATCCTATCTATATAGCCATAAACATCTTGTAGTCTATATTGAGTAATGATATTGGCCTATATGAGGAACACTGTTTCTCATCTTTATCTGGTTTGATAATTGGGGATATCAATGAATATTTCCAAGAGGGTGGTATATTCAAATCTTTATTGGCTATATCATATACTTTTAATAATAAAGATATGGCTTGATTGGGTATTAATTTATACATTTCTGGTAGCATATTGTCTGGGCCAGGTGCTTTATTTGTCTTGAGCTTTTAATTTGTGATTTTAATTCTGTCATATTGATTGGTTTGTTTATAATGTCTATTTGTTCTTGTGTTAATTTAATATGAATATTGTTTTCTAAGTATTTTTTATATCCTTAGTAGGTGTATCTTGAGTATTTATGGAATTATCAATGTTAAATTGGAGTCTGAATGCTTCTAAAATATCATTTAGTTCCGTAACTCTTTTGTTAGTATTGGGAATAAATATTTCTTTTATTTGCTTAGATTTAATTATTTTTTGTTCTATTAGTTAAGTATCTCAGGTGTGCTGAATTAGTAGAGTATGAGTTTATTTTTATCTTTTCTAAGTTAATCATAATCTTATGGTGTAGCAATTCTGTATACTTCTTATTGATTTGTGTAAGTTCTTGAACTTGAGTAGCATTACCCTTTTGTATTTCCAGTTTCAATTTATCTGCTTTGTTTTGTAAGTCTAGCATATCTTTATTCCATAACTTCCTTTTATTTATGTACCAGGATAATATCTTCCCATATGTAACTGCTTTTAATGAATCCCAGACATATATTTCTGAAATATCTTCTGTGTAATTTATTTCTAGAAAGTTTTTGATTGTTTCTTCATAAAATTCTTTGAAATCTCTCAATTTTGTGATATAGGAAGGTATCCTAGTAATGGGATTTGAATAAAATGGTGTAAGCTCTATCTCAAAGACTATGGCATTATGATCAGATAAAGGACAATTTATGATTTTGACTTTGTCAATTTTGTTATTAGGTCATTGGCAACATATATTCTATCAATTCTAGAGTTAGTTTTATATCTATGAGAATAAAATGTGAAGATTAGTGAGTCTGGTTCTGCAAATTCATTTATATCTTTTAAATACAATGTATCTATAAATTTTGATAGTGCTTTAGAGATGGGTTGTTTTCTTCTTTTGGATTTAGAATCTGTATCTTTTCATTCATTATACAGTTGAAGTCTCCTGCCAATATCAGGCTACCCTTAGTTAAATGAATTATCTCTTCAAAATGCTGTTTAACTGTTTTTAATCCTAGTCCTGGGATCCAATATAGATTTACTAACGTATAGATTCTCTTATTTAACTCTATTGAAACTAGACAAAACATACCTGCTGTATCTTGATGAGTAGTAATTATTTTAGGTGTTATAGTTGAGTTGCAGTAGTATAGCTACTCCTCTTTTTTGTTTTGTATTGAGAGTTTATTAGTACTGTGTAATTATTAATATTTAAGTTGTTTATATCTCTATCTAATAAGTGTGTCTCTTGTAAAAAGACTATTTGTGGTTTATGTAAGTTTATGTACTTGAATAGGCTTCTCCTTTTATTACTATTATTTAGACCATTAACATTTATGGATAAACATTTCATTTCCTAGTTTTGAGTTTGTTTTATGTGTAAGTTTATGTAAATATTGTTTATTCTTAGTTCCATCTTGGATACAGAATTCAAAAGTTTTTCTTGTATGATTTTTGCATGTTTCTGAGTGACACCAAAGTGATAGAATAAAAAAAACAAAGAACTTCCAAACTTGTAATTCTTAACCTTAAAAACCATTCCCTATTGCTATGAGGTAATATACCTCTTTGGTTAGTGAATCTAACCAAACAAACTTTCTACCCTCACAAATAATATTTGGATCAGTTTCTCTTATCCTCTTAGTTTTAAATAAAGATAATTAAATAATATATTAAGATAATCTAATCAGCTAAAATATATACATATATTCTTTACTCATCTTATTGTAATTCAATAATACTTACTTCTAAGCAGGTTTCAAAAGGTACAAATATTTAGATTAAGGTAGTATCATTTCAAAATAATTTAGGGTATTAATAAACATCATGTTAAAATCTATAACTGTATATTTCATACATCTGTTGAAAACTATTTACTGACATTACTGTATAATACAGTACCATTGTTGTGCAATTGTTTTAGACTACTCAAGTCCGAAACCAGTGTTTAAATTAATATTTGCAAAGTCATATTGGAATAAAAACATGAATAGTTCTGAAACCACATCATATTTCATGTTTAACATAAACTGAAATGCGATACAATGTATAAGTATATTAATATTTCTTTAGTAGACATTAAATATGTTCCTCTGATTGCATTTTTCAGCTTTTCAATGACAATACCCATGGCTGGAGACAACAAGATCACAATTTAGACAGCTCCCTTATCCAAGAGACCACTCATAATGTTGTTACCTGATTGAGTGTCTTGTTGCCAACACTTCCATCAACCCTCAGAGGGACCCTGCACAATGAAAACTGACACAGTACAGAGGTAAAACTGCAGCACTTGACCACACCCTCAAAGCAAACATCTATGTATATCACACATCAACTCCCACAGCTTAGACTGACACCCAACCAGTGAGTCTATCTGCTGACAACAAGTGCTGGAGATACAATCCTGACCTACTCAACACCAGTAATTCAATCCTATGACTGAACAAAAGTATACTGGAGAACACATCAAAACAATGGAAGCTGCCAAGATTCAAACCACCATGTACGAAAATATTACAGGCCAAAATTCCCAACCCATTTTGCAGCAAAGAGACAAAACATATTCAAACCATGGGGTAACACCTTTACCATGTCAAAAGGTGTCCAAGAAGCTTGTTTTTCCTCCAACATCGAGGACAGCCACGATGATCCATGCACTGCAAGAGTACCATTTTATCCTGGCAATTGCTTCACGACTGTATATAGAAACATTTAATCCAAATCATTAACTGGCACCACAACAATATTTCTCAGAAAAGCTGTTTTACAGCCAATGACCAGACAGAACGCATCATTGAGAGGATACATTTATCAAATGTCAAGTGCCCCAGCCATAATACAAGTGTCTCCTCAAATCAATCCCCAACAAATCTACTGCCCACCAAACTTGCAGACCAATACTGGCATCCTTTCATGCAGTCACATTGAAACACAAAAATACAGGTCCGCTGATCAGGAACAACCAGGCTCTCAACTGCCAGACAACACACCCGTCTGCAGAAAGGTCCAAGAATCATAGTTGCATTGTCAAGCATCCTTGTCCACACTAACAGTAACATGATATACCCGCATACACTAGTATTGTGTCATTCTTGATAATGTAAAAGCCAGACAATATTATAAGAAGGGTGAAGCCACAGCCAGGCAACATAACAAGAAGAGCACAGCCGCAGTCACCATTCAGATGAGCAAACGGGAACAGCATGAGCCATCTAAGGATGGACAGCCCGTTGAGTACCTGCCACAATGCATGCCCATACTGCATGGCAACCCAGTAACAAATTAGTGTGGGCTCCTTCCACTCAAATCAGATCCAACACAATATGTGTGTAGAACACAGATGCTTGACAAAGCCCAAAGCCACATGGGATATAAACATTGTATAATTGACACCGGGTCAAATCCACTGTTGTTATGTTACTCATTATAGTTGCCTATACAATCATTGCTTCCACTTTCTCCATCTAGTATACCATAACGCCATCTAAATGTTTGATTTGCCAAATGCACATCCAACCTTCTTGTTGCATCCCACCTGCCCACCCGAGGGCATACCTTGGCAGCAGGACATCAGTAGTATTCTGCAGGAGCACCAGCGTGGGAAATGGCAACCTCCCCAAAACAAACCTGTCAGTTGCTTGACATTTACTAGTTTCTTTAGAGAATTTGTAAAACAGCAGTGATTTTATTTGCTGATGATTAATTTCTGCTTTTTAAACTCTGCTGTATAAAACATAGTAAGGGCTAGCTAAAATGTCTGGAAATCTAAACTGATAGAAAGACAAGCAGATATATGTCCTTATCTATCAAGGTGCTAGAAGACATCAGTAGCCATAAACTGAAAGTGCTTCAAAAATAAATATCTGTGTATATTTATATGAACCTTTATATTATTTATGTTTCCTTAGAAGGAATTTAGGTTTCTGTATCTTTAAATGTGAACCTAGCTTATTTTCTGACTGGACGTCAATTAGAAAGAGTCAGGGGACACAAGTAAATGCGACAAGCAATAAGTAACTCAAGTTTCTAGTGATGTTTGTGGCTGTTAAATTGTCTCGAGAACCAAGCAGGAAAAGGTATGTGTTTTTCTTTTTCTTTTCCTCCTCTTATTTGGTGACAAACTCATGTAGTGTGCATGCGAGCACTCTAGTTTACGGAGTAGTGTTCACAACTGTCAGACTTTGCATTTTAAACATGCTATGCCTTATTTCTCTACAAAAGAAAAGACAACAGGATATCTAAGCTAGTCACAAGCATCTTTCAACTCCGGATGTCTGGAGCCACAACACACATGACTTATAGCCTCAAAATATCACTTAAAACATATTTTTCACTGGACTATATCAGTATGTGCATATGGGTCAAAGGCAGAACATCTTTTAAGATTATTTAAAGTAGTCTTATGATACATCCTAACTGAAATACTTCATTTCAAAAGCAACACATTTCTGCCCAGCATTAGCTATCCAAACAGGGACACTTTTAACTTATAAAAGTAATACTATCAGGGATGTAACTAATAATAAGTTATATAGCAGCCATTACTATACCTATTAAGCAATATAACCATATACTGATTAAAGTATTATAAGTTAATGAAGATTTAATAAAAAGAAGAGAAAAATAAAACAACAAAACACAAAGAGAGAAAATAAATAAATAAATAAATAAATAAACTATTTGGGAACATTATTATGCATTGATTACTCTGATTAAGAATATGAAA
This sequence comes from Protopterus annectens, assembly GCF_019279795.1. Lineage (NCBI taxonomy): Eukaryota > Metazoa > Chordata > Ceratodontiformes > Protopteridae > Protopterus > Protopterus annectens. The sequence goes on along the minus strand of NC_056735.1, from coordinate 1,603,322,544 downwards.
ATAATAGATGGATAATAATGAAAAATAGAGTAATGTTTAAATTATGCTTAGTATATTGATGTGATTTGAGATAAATGTATTTACATTTATGCTAATTTTGACATTTAAAATATAATTGAAAACAGTACCTGTTTTGGTGTAACTTGAAGACAGTAAGAACTTTTCTTTTGTTGTTAGTATTATTATTTAGATTTTTACAGAATATAACATATGTAAGATTATTTGTCCTTTAGTTTTTTTTTCTTTGCTCAACAGTTTTCCAATTATTTACTTCAGCATTTCTCTTGGTACTTATTGTCCAGTCCATAGATTCTTCATGTGTTAGGATGTTGTTGTTGGTAAGGTATTTTATTGCTGAATCTACTGTTTCAAAGATTTTTATTCCATTTGGTAGAAAAACTTTCAGTCTTGCTGGAAATAAAAGATGGACTTTCAGTTGCTTTTTCTTCAAGGTTTTTTATTGGTAGAAATTCTTTTCTTTTGAAACCACCTTTGTAGAATAATCATTGTCAAATCTTATTAATGAATCATTGTATTTGATGGGAGAATTTGCCCAAGCATTTCTTAATATAAGATCTTTATCTTGTGTAGAAAAGTCTCACAATTATAGATCTCGGCTTGTTCTTACCGGAGAAGAAGCATTTCCAGAAGCTGCTAGTGATCTATGCTCGCTCTATACCATATGAAAGAGCTTCAGGTATTTTTGTTACATCTGGTATCCAGGTGGTAAGAAAGTTTATCATATTGTCCCCTTCAGATTTTTCTGGTAGACCATATATTCTAATATTATTTCTTCTTGTTCGGTTTTCCATATCATCAAGCTTTTCTAGTAAATATGTATTCTGTTGAAGTAAGAATTCAGTTTGTTGTTCTTCTATTTGGACTCTAGTGTCAATGTCACTTAATGACTGTTCAATAAGTGATATCTGTCCTTTCTGCTGTGTAAACATTTCTTGAAGCTGTTCCAGTTGTTGTGAGCACTTTTCTTTAAAAGTATCTATTTTATTGTCCATCTTGTCGATTTTATTGTAAGTTCCTGTATATTTGTAATGAGAGACTGCAGGTCTTTTTGAGAGAAGAGTCTTGTGCTGTATTCCTTAGATGACTCATGCTGTAAAGCTGATATTGGTGCTGATTTTCCAGTAATTAATTTGACAGGAATTATTCAAGTTCTGACAATAAAATTTTTCTTATAGATGCTCAGAGTTATTAGAAATAAGTTAGTAATAAAAATTTCTTCAAATTAAATATTATTTTGTAAAATTCCTGTCAGGAATTGTATTGAGGTAAGAGAGCTGAAATGAAGAGCAGCTATCAGTTCAGCATCCTAGCCACGCCCCCCCACTAGTTTTTATTATTAGAAAGTACATTATCAACATGATTTTCATATCATGAGCAGATTTCTAACTCTCATCTCAACCTCAATTATATATTTTAAACACAAGTTCATTCTTAGACAAGTCAAGTTTTTGAGCAATACAATAATGTTCTTCATTAATTGTTGCAGAATTAAAGCAACATGTGTGTGTGCTTTTTTCATATCTTTATTTATTCATTGATTATTCTGACCTAAGGTACTAAATTCCTACTAAATCATAGAAAGGTTGTACTAGACAACTTTATTAATGATCTTTCTAACACCCTCTGTCACCATTCCTGTTTGTCCTCCTCTACAGGAGGCCTTTGAAACATATAATTAAAAACTAATCTCTGTCTCACACAAAGTGAACGACTTTAACCTTAGTGTGTTTTTTTAAACCAAATCTGTATGATAAAAAATCAAGTTCTTGTACAGATGTAGGAAGCTATTGTAAATTATTGGAAATTATATAAACCTCAGCGTGATCAACACCACTGCAGTTCTTCTTTATTATGAAAAATGTTAAGGTACTGCTTGCTATTAAACCCAATAGCTCTATTCTAGTAAAATGAAGAATGCACTCTCTGGTCAATGTTAAATGTCCATCATGACCTTCAAAATGCCATTGTATGTTGTAACAGAGTAACATTGTTTGCAGTTGTCATTCATGTATTCCAGTCTGTCATCTGAGAATTTACATCACTAAATTAAACAATGGCTATCTACATTACAATTTTTGGTACTTACGTATTATCGCAACCACATTTTCACGGCAATACGCTTACTGAGTTACTGATATGTTCAGTAATGTTTTTAAAGTGTTATGTAGTATGTTTTCTTTAAAAGCCCAGGGTGTTATCAGTGAAATTTGTTTCTGTATGCACTTTACCCAGCATTCTGTCTTCAGTGTTCAACTGTAGTAGTCAGATTAAAGACAGAAGAAGCAGAAGAGTGGAGTCAGTGGGCTGATTTAACAACCTGGGCTTTAAAGAAAACATACTATATAACATTTTTTTTTATATTTGGCAAGCAAATTGTTGAAAACACTTTAAATTAAGCAAAGCATTTTCTCTTTTTCAATTTAATATTTATTGCATCATGTAGAAACATTTCTACATATTAAGCATCTAGCAGACATTATATCAATTTCATTACCCAAACACTGGCAAAATACAGTTTACATGTTTTTTTGGCTTAGTAAATGCTAAAATGAGCATCTGGCTCATGAACTGAGGGCTGTTGTTAAAATGTTCTTTAAAAGTGATACACTTACATGCTGGGTGGAAGAATTCTCCATACAAGCAGACATTTTGACTCAGGCAAATATGTTTAATTCACACAGTAACAAGTATAATTCTAACAGAGAAGCTAGAATCTTCCAGAATTATTCATTTATTAATAACAGTTATAGAAGGTTTGATTCTCAGATGGCTAGTGATAAGCTAAATACAAAATTAATTAGAATTGTACATTTGTAGATCTGTATCAGACATTATCTCCTTGAAAATAAAATAAATAAATCACAGATAAAACATAAAAAAATGCATTTATTGTGGAACCAGTCATTTATAGTTTTGCCTTTACTACATGCATCTATAACTAGTTATATACACATTAGACACAGTTGAAACATTTAATCTACATAAACCCATTTCTTTTAAAATCAGAATGACAAACACTTCCAAGAGAAGATTGTTATTTATATAGTTATACACATGTTTATCTGTCTATCTAGTTACTTATTTTGCAGTTTTGGACTTGATTTTCTCACTCTGAGACAGCATTACAGAACTTCCTGCAGGACGATATTTGTTCACACTGTAACAGGACACTTGCAACTACCTCAGCCACTATGGCTGCAAAATATATCCAGTTGGAAGCTGCACAGAGATGCAACCAGTAAGGGTTAACATATCTTTCAACCTCTTAGAGAAAAAAATCTAGACAAAGCTATAACTATTGGGGGACAAAGACCGAAAAAAGGGACAATTTTTAAATATCACTGTTACAAACTTATAAAGTTAATAGAATAACAGGTTTGTGTTAGCATGCATTTTCTGAAGGGTATGAAGTTTGAAATTCAAATGTCTGTCATAATTTTTTTTTACTTCAATCTTTAATGACTTGCCAATTATTTGCCAGGAAAAAAACACAATTTTAAGAAAAACAGTCAAAAAATATGAGGCAAAAATCTGGAAATTCTGTGAAAATCTGTACACTTGAGAGGTATTAGGGTCAGTTAAGCCTTACTCATCTCACAAGATGCATTTTGATAAAAATGCATAAACTACTTCATGCTAGATACATCTTTAACTGAAACAGCACGTGCTACAGGAAGAAATTTAAAGAATTCAGTGCCCAAAGCAGAATCCAGCTGCTCATATTCACACCCGTGGAAGGGTTTTTGCTTACTGCTGGGATCTTGTTATTGTCAAAAACCCCATTCTGAGTGTTAGGCTTTGAAATGAATCAGACAGTACTTACTGCACTATTATGCTGGCATTACATTATAATCAAAGAACTATCTGATAATTACATGTCCTAATTTGGGACAATTTCTGTTGTATCACTGTTTTTGCCTACTATTCAATTCCCTTCCAGAGTTTATAACTAAAGATACTTAACCAGAAGCTTGCAGTCCAGTGTACAGATATCTTAAATTTATCTGCAACTATGACAGTAGTGACTGATTGTATTGTGTTTATATGTTTGTGTGTGTATATTGGCACAAGTACATGCAGTTATGTCTGTATGAGTGATTATGTAGTTGTGTTTCCTTTTTCCCAGATGACCCATACCCCCCCCTAATTATAATTAATAGAAAAACAGAACAGTGTGGCCAAAAATATGATCAGTAAACAAATCATTTTACTCAATGCTACAGGTAAACCCTAAAATATTTATGTGACATTACAAATAACAGCCAGATCATAATGCAGACAGTTCAACACTGAATTAGACTCAGTTCAAGAAAAAATGACTATATGAAAGAACTGTAAAATAGGGTACAAGTAATTTCATTGTCAGTTATTAGTTTAACTTTCATTCACAACATTTTGCCTACATAATGAACCAAATAAAAAGGGATAGACTGATTGGGACCCACATTCAACAATGCTACAGAACTTACCCTTCATACAGCAAAAATGTCTGATGCATGACCAGAGACCAATTCCCTTTATTACGGGTGCATAGCCATATTTTATCAGAAACCCGCTTGCCATCGTACATGAATGACATATGTATGACAGTTATCAAAGAAGTACTATGTCGACAGGGCACACACAAATAATAATCAAGCACAACAATGTGTCAAGTATAGCATACTGATGTAAACACAAATGGAGATATCTAAGCACAGGGATGATTTGTTTATGATTTTTTTTACTACAATCTAGTTAATTTCTGGCCCATCCCCATATTGCACATTTTTTATTTTTTATATTTTTCCCCATAACAGATTTGTTTTTCAATTGAATTTTACAGGTTATAGGTCATATTAAAAGTGGGAAAAGTTTTGCAATGATTTATTGTGGTCTCATTTTTTTATATCACAAAAACCTGGCATTTTAATAGGGGTGTGTATACTTTTTTATATCCAGTGTAACTATTGCTATAATTAGACTGTTTACTTACATCTGCACTACTATACTGTGATTAATAATCTAAACAGTTTAGTTTGTGGTTGTTAAAGTTGTGGTATTTCACAATTGCCTACTGCTCTCTAAACTGTATTTTAATTTTTGGGGGGTTGTTAAAGCTGTGAAACGTTACAACTGCTCACTGTTCTCTACCATCTTTTACTGTCTTTTTTTCTCAGCCCCAAGCCAGCTGTGTTCCATAGTGCTCATGGCACCTGTCTCATGGCAAATAACACCACTAACATAACTAAAGCCACTGGGAATCCCAACTGTCCTGAAGAACCTTGCAGAACTTAAATGTATGTCTCATTATAATACAAAAGGCATTAGTAGGTTGTTTTATATTTTATTTTACTGTAATCCTTGCTGTACTGAACATAACTGTATGAGCCAGCAACAGGGATTTCAGTTCTCCCTCCATGCAGAAACATCCTGGTTTCTAACCTTCAAGTCTGTAAAACTCTCCACTCTAAACTATAATACTAGCCCTTAATGTCTCTAAAGAAATGTTTAGCTATCTGTTCTTTCTTGCCTGAGATATATCCTCACTACCCTTCCGGTCTATCTCTTAGAGTCAACAATAGCTGACTCATTCACTTACAGCCCTCAGACAAGGTAATTTCCTAGGGCATCAGACTGGTCAAATTTAAAGGGGTCTCACTACTTTAAAAAAAAAAAAAAAAAATTTAATAACAAATGAAGGGCTAACATTATAGACGTGACTTCAGAGCAAGTGATAGTTTATTTTTTAATCTTACATACCTTGTTCAACTCATATGCTCTGTTCATGCTATGGCCTCACTCGGCTCCAATACCCTGCTCTTAATTCCCACCTGCCCCCACTACTCCTACATTTACACTTACATGACCCCTCCCACCCTCCAATCACAACACTTCACACACCCAACAACCACCCTATAACCTAAATTAGCCAGTCAAAACCTACAATTAATCTCTAATACATAACAAACAATCTTCAGTACATACCCAATCACTAAGCATACATCACCATCACCCTAACCTCACATTAGTCCCACATTAAACAAAAACACATACTGACTTACCCTACATCCGCAGATTATCAAATCCCAACCTTCCTCCTCCTATTAATAGCTTCACAGCTCAAATCATTTCATGCACATCTTATCACCACATGGCAGCAGCAACACCCCACAACTCCCTACCGACCAAAACAAAGAGAAACCTCCATTATCATTGCTGCTAACATCTTTAATATCAAGATAACCTTCCCTTACACATTGTATCTTGTCCCCCTCAAAACACAATCACCTACATCATTGACATATGATAAAGCAGTACAAAGATACATAAAAGTAATAGTTAACATTGCATCACAAATTCTTAGTGGAGATATACATCCCAACCCTGGCTCCTCAACAAAAACTTACCATTAACCTTGCCAAACCTCACCAGAAAAAAAACTCCAATCTCCTAATATTAAATATAAACCTTAGAAGTATTCTCAACAAGACCAGTGAACTCCACGCCACCCTCTCACACTACTCACTCGATATAGTTGTCTTAACAGAAACACGGCTTAAATCAGAGATCAACATCAATGCGATAACACCTCCTGGGTATAACAACAATGAGATAACACCCCCTGGGTATAACGACAATGGGCCGGATTCAAAATGGCTTGCACGGAGTCTAAGAGAAAGAGTCCATGCAGCCATCATGTCCGACAAGCGATCCAGGAACAGCCTGCGGGGCGTGCAAGAGAGCTCCTAAAACGGCTCTTACACGGACAGGGCTGGGATATGCAAATTACCTCAATTGCAGGCGAAAGGCATGCAAATGAGGTAGATTTGTGATTCAGGAAACCCGAACCTGTCCGAGTAAGAGCAGTGTTATTTGCAGAAATGTACTCAGTTGACAACTGAGTACCATTCTGCAAATAGCAAAACGGAGCCGTGACAGCTCCAAATAAAGGTTGTATCCAGTGCAGGAAGCATGCCAATGGCCAAATATACGGCCATTGGCAATGTTTCCCGATGCAATATTAAAAATAAATAATTATTTTTTTCTCCGATTTCCGATGCTTAAGTGTAGCAAAGCGCAGCACAAATGGGCTGCACTCTAAAAAAACAGAAAACTAAAAATTAAAACCCACAAATGTGGATCTTATTTAAATTGTTAATGTACAATGCAAGGGAATGGCAGGCTGAAGACAACATGGCCACAGAGTAGAGGTTGCTAAGGGGGGAAGCTCAGTCTAAGAGATGTAACTAAACATTAGTAGGCAATCCTATGCAAAGGAGGGTTAGGATAGTGAATCACAAGTTTGCATGGCAAATGAGCACAGTCAGTGGAGTGTAGAAGTAGGATAAGAGGAGTAACAGAGTAGAAGACAGGTGACATTACGAGTGGGGTGTGTATGAAAGAAGAGAAGCTCATTGGAGCAGAGTGGCATGTGTTAGCTGTCATTTACACATCATGGAAAGAGGTGTGTCAACAGGTAGGCTAGGTGAAGGCAAGAAATGGAAGGTGTATGCTGTGGATAACACCAAAGTTTCTTGCTGAGCAGGTATGCGTGCGTGTGCGCACCTGTAAACCCGAGTAAGACAGAGTGCACGCGTGTAAGTGTGAGTGCGCGAGTTTAAGCCGGAGTAAGCATGTATAAGGCTGTTTAAAGAGTTGTAAGCGCGTTTGCACTGGTGTGCATGCTTTTTACTTGAATAAGCAAGATTTAGTCTGTGTAAGCATGTGTGCGCGCATGTGAGCTGCTGTGAGCATGTTTGTGCTTGTGTGCGGGGTGCTGCCCCCCCCCGAGGAAACAGAAAGGAAAAAGGAAGCACAACAAATAGTAGGAAGCTACCAGGGAGTACTAGCAGAGCTAGCAGGTGAAAACAATCAGAATCAGGCAATTACACAGGCAGTACACTAGCCCAGTCCAGCCTAGCACTTAAAACTCTGCAAACAACAGTCCATTATGTTTCTCACAACAGACACTGCAGTAAGCTAATAGAAGTGAAAACTGAAAAAGCTTTACTGAGACAAAGAAATGTTAGGGTCTGCCACTGCTGTTATAAGGCAACATATGCAACATGCTGAGGGTGGTGACAATGGAAATGCTGCTGGACAACCCACACTGAGGAGACGGAGAAGAGTGTACAAGCCCAGGCTAACCTACCAGGGGCTACCTGAGCTGGAGATAGTGGAGCACTATAGAGTGGACAGAGACCTCCTGCAGCAAATTGTTGAGCTGTGCAGGCCACGCCTCACACACAGAACCAACAGAGGGGAACCCATCCCAGTGGAAACCAAGGTATGTGTTGGCCTAAGAATATTAGCAACAGGTACCTTCCAGAGACCAACCGGTGATATGATGGGAATATCACAGGCATCAGCATCCAGGGTACTGCACCAGTTCCTGGACGCCATGTCAGCACATGTCGGTGAACATGTATATTTCCCCAATTCCTGTGAGGTATTGGCCAGCAATATGCATCTATTCCAGCAAATAGTGGAATACCCTGAGGTAGTGGGTGCAATAGACTGCACGCACATATGCATCAAAGCACCATCCGGCGAGCGGGGTAGGGTCTACTTCAACCGCAAGGGCTTCCCCTCCATCAACTGCCAGGTCATAGGTGATGCCCAGAGCATAATACTGAATGTGGGTGCTGGCTGCCCTGGAAGCTACCATGATTCCCATATCTGGCATCTGACGCAGCTGTACCAGACATTTGCCAATGGGGACATCCCACATGGTCACCTATTGGGCGATGCTGGCTATACACTGGAGCCGTGGCTGATGACACCCATCAGAAATGCACACACACCTGAACAGGAACACCATAATGCGGCACATGCACAAACACATAATGTAATCGAACGTGTATTTGGGCTGCTCAAGTCATGGTTCCGGTGCCTGGACACATCTGGTGGAGCCTTGCAGTACTCACCAACTACATGTACCCAAATTGTCATGGTATGTGCTATGCTACATAATATGATCCTGCGAAAACAGCTGCAGCAGGACCAGCATAGGCCTGGGCCAAACAGCCCCCCACCATTGCCAAGGCCATCACAGGCAGAGCGTGACTCAGAGGAGGAACAACATGAGCCTGCCCCAGTAGTCAGAAGGCGGCGTGCCCAGTATGCTTTGGCCTTGGCAAAGAGGCAATGCATAGCACATACACTGGCTCAGTAGGAACTCTGGAAATGATACCTCTCTCTGACTTGCACATATAGTAAAAGGGATGCCTAAGTTGACACTACCTGCTTTCAAACATGTACAGGGAGTGTAGTATGTGCATCTGACATAGGCAGCCCTGCAGCACCACCTGAGGCATGATTGTCATGTGTTAAGCAATATAAAGCAGCGCTAAACAGCATTTACCACCATGTAGTATATGCAAACAAAATCGCACACACCAACTAGCGCAACTGTGGTCAATGTTGAGTAATATTGGGCAACGTCCAGCAATGTTGGTGAATACTGAGCAATGTTAGACAAGTCTGGTCTAAGTAGGGCATAGCTGACAAAAGCCAACATGCCCATATTTGCTTAACTGGTCCTTAAGCAGTCTGGTCTGCTCAGTATGAAAATATAAAGCAGTGATGGGCCTTGAACCCAGGATACTGTGCACTACAGTTAACGTACTGAACCACTAAACCATGACAGTATTGCAGTGGTCAGCCTGTATGAAGAAATGTTGATAAGTCTATGCAAATTATCTCATGGAAACCCTGCAGGCACAGCATAATCCCTGTCGAGTTATGACACAAAGTTGAGTCCTGCAGTAAGAACAGAACCCAACTTCCAAAACTCACAGTATAAATGTTAATATTGGTCATGTTCACACACATCAACAAATGTAGTGGACCTCAGATAGCAACATACCGAAAGGTCACACTGGGCATGCTCACACACTTGAATAAATGAGACAAATGTCAGGCAACAAAACATAGAAAGCCTGAACTGGGCATGTTCACACACTTAGGCCATGTCTGAGTACAGCAGTGGGCCACACATATCTGGCAGTTGCATGTGTTAACCCAGGAACCTCTCACTATCCAGAAATCCGCCCTGTATACACAGTTATATGACAACAGACACATATACATTGTAGTGGAACCCTGTCATAATCAAATATGTTCTGCAGATACCTAAGTTGTTCATAGAAACTGGTAAAGCAAAGACGATAAAGACCTGCAAACAGTATCAGCAATAAACATTGTGCATCCAGAACATTAGCATAGGTTCAGAGGTCAATACTAAGCTATCTGCCCTAGGGCATGTACAAGCCTAGCCAGAGTGTGTTTGTCATTCACAACCTTGTCAGATTACTACACTGTGCGTGTGAATAGTAGGTCACACAAGATAGCCAATGTACGTTTAGGCTAGTGTGCCTCTGTCTAGCAGGGACACAGAAGATATCCCAGGGGTAAACATGTGATCACCCATACAGTCATCAAGATGTCTCCTGTAGGTGGTCAGTGGGTGGCTCTGCCTATGTGAAACTGGGATTACAATCCGGAGTGAGTGGTGCCTCTAGGATAAGAATCTGTCCCTCCAGCATGTCCTATTAACATCTGTGCTGAGGTATATGTCCCTGGAGTGTGTATCTCCAAGGGAGTCGGATATCCTGAGATTGAGCATGTCCAGTAATTCTGGGTTGGGTATATCTGTAAACAACAGGCACACATCATATCCAAGTAGGTGGTAAGCGACTGAGTAGAGCTGGAGTTACTGCATCCGAACTGTGCAGGGCATCCATGTGAGTCCCTAGATCTGCTTGGTGAGGAACTTCTGTGGCCAGTACAATTGCTGCAGGTGTCGGGTAAGGTACACCCCAAATGTGGCATTGTAACCAAGCATGGTTGTGATGAGTATAGGGGCACAATGACCTCACTCGATCTAGATGTGAAACCATATGGGATAAGGTGGCCTATATAGAAGGTCTGTCCAACCACTTTGGCAATGTGATTGTGAAAGGCGACAGTATGAACAAGTCATGTCCCCATACCCCCTAACAACTCCTACTGTATGTAATGGAGTACTACCTATGTGGTAATGTGTGGGTATGTTGTTATTCCCAAAGGGGATGACTATACAACTAATGGCATTTATCTGTAGGCCATAGCTCAGGCACCAGTCATCCAGCTCTGTGAGACCCTGTTTGAGTATGCATGTGGCAGCTGGAGAGCTGATTATGGCACCCAGTTTGCAGTCAAGTGCGAACATGGTCAGCCATAGTCCCCCTGTGGTAGCCTGTATGTCAGACAAATATATACTGAACAAGAGAGGTCCCAGGACCGAGCTGTGTGGGATGCCACATGTAACTGGTGTATAGTCAGATATGGCACCTGCAATTCTGACCATGTGGGTGATATCCCTGATCCAGGTAGCAATCCATCGTGTGAGATATGCGTCCATATCGATGCTGGTGAGCCTATGCATAATGGCCCAGTAGGTTATTGTCTAGAAGGGTTTTGCAAGGTTCAGGTAGGCTGTGTGGACAACCATCCCTATGTTGATGGACCTGTAAACCATTTAAAGAATATAAACAGGTTCAAGAGGCAAGAACTGCCCACAACAACGCTGAAATGTGTAGGACACAGTGTCCATAAGTTCCCAATGTCTATGTGTATGAGTCCCATGGCAATGCGCTCCATAGCTTTGCAGAACAGGCTAGTTAGGCTTATAGGGCAATATTGTCTGTGGTCTGTTGTGGCACCAACTCTGTGGAGTGGGACCACTGTCTCTGTATGCCATTCCTTGGGTACATATCCTGTAGTAACTCCGATATTGAACAGTGGTGTAATGTAAGGGTTACATCTGTCATGAAGCTCATGTAAGATGCAGGCTGGGACACCATCTGGGCCCACTGATGCTGTGATGTACACTTTGGGAAGGGCAGCACTCACCCATTACTGTGTGATGTCAGGGAGGTTACACTCTGTTGGGATGGATAGTTGCTCTTTATGGGGGATGGGGTCAGACATCTGAACTTAACCTGTTTGCCAGGATGTTGGCAATGCCAGTGGGTTCAGGGTAAGTTTAGTCAGTATGCAGTAACTCACAGCATATCAGTGAGTGTCCACCCAGGTTCCTGACATAACTGAAGAAGGCCGTGTGATAGTCCTTTATGTCTGGTGCAATTGTCTGGTAGAAGTGTTCCTTAGAAGAGTTCATGAGTGATCGTAGCTGTCTGCTAGTACAGATCACAGATGCCTTCCCCATCTGGGATTGTACTCTATCATGCAGTAGCTTCCTCCTGATGTTGTACAGCTTATTAATAGCTGGGGTCTACCAGACAGGTCCCCTGCCATTGGAGGAGTGAGTCATGTTGTTATTTGGGATAGCACAATCCATGCAGTCCACTAGGTGTCCATAGAATGTGTATGTAAAGGGTTCAGCAGTCTGAGTCATATTTGCCACTATCTCAGGGTATCTGAAGGATACCACCTTGCTTTGGTGAAGTGAGATGTTAGCTCATGAGAAGTTCACCAAGATTACCCAGGATGGGTGTGTGGAGGGTATATGTATGTCCAGTGAGATACATGTATGTTCTGACCTTACCAATGAGGGGTATATCACTGGTGTGGAACATAGAGTCCCCATGTTGGTGATAATCAGGTCCAATATGTATTCCCCCTTGTGGCTGTGCTTACTGGTTGTGCCATAGCATATGAGTCTACAAATTGTAGTGACTTTTGGGCGAGGGTGTTGGGGCTTGAGTAGTATCTCCAGTCAATATTTGTGTATTTGAAGTCACCCAATATAATGGTGTTTGTGGAGACCTTCATATTCTCCATAGTTCCCATGAAAGCCAAATGTGGTTCCTGAGTTTGGAGGGTGGTCTGTAGCAGGCAACAAACTGAAAGGCAGTTTTGCAGAATGGTAGTTGTATATGTATGGTCTGTGATGCTTTGTGCAGTGCTACTAACCCAGAGGTGTGTGTATCTGTGATGTATATGGATACTCCCCCTAGTTGTGTTGTCTGTTCCAAGTCTTGTGGTCAGAAAGCATGTTATGACACATAACCTGGTAGTGCTGTTGTGCATAAGTGAGCCCAAACCAGGCGTCTGTTAGTGCACAGATATCGCTATCCTCCATACTGAGGAGAGTCCTGAGTGTCTGCAATATGAGGGTAACACATCTGGTGTTGAGCAGCATTACCCTTAGTTTCATTTAACCTGTAATGTCTATGGAGGTGGGTTTGTCTTTTGAGTCCTGCTTAAGAAAGGCATTATGGTGGTAGCAAGAGCCTTAGCCAGCATTCAAAAGTCCAAGGGTGACAGGTGCAAGCTGTCCATAGTGAAGCTACGTGGCATGTTGAGCATGTAACCACAGGCTGACAGACACTGTATCCCCTATGAATGACACCAATTTGTTAGCCAACTGTTAAATGTGATATGTTTGTCTGTATACTGTGACATCATAATTGGTTGGTGCAAGATGCTAGACAAGGTCAGGGTCATTCTGATCTGGGTACATGATCAGAGTGTTCCTTCATGTATCATGTCATGTGGTTCAGGGTGTAATGTCTGAGGTTTTACGCACCAGCATGGATAATGATGGTGCCAGTCCTGTACTTGCTTTGGAGTGACCTGACTGCATGTGTTATGTGGCAGATCCTGGCACCCGACAGACAGCCCAAAAGTGACTATTCCCTTGTTTGGGCTGGTGAGTGGTATGTCAGTGTGTCTGGCAATAAGTGTCGCCTATTACAAGTGTATTAGGTGTGTTGTATAGCCCGAAGGGCAGTGACTGTGTGGCACACTGACATTGTGAACTATGTGATATGTGGGTATTGTAGTGGGGTAGCAGTTGTGTGTGTGTCTGCTTTGGAGGTCTCTGTTGCTTAGGCATAGTTCATTTACAGCATCCGAGTATGTCTATGTGTGATAATGTGGTTTGAGTGCTGTCGCTAGAGGATATGTGAGACTGATATGTGATGTGTGTGGCTACCTTCACCACCTGATAGATTGTGCCAGTCATGGGTCAAGAGAATTCAGCACCCTGTATGTCTATATAGGTGCATCTCACACATATATCTGAGTTTGTTGGGAGGAGGAGTGGGTTGTCTGTGTACATGAGGCAGATGTGACATTGTGTCAACATCACAATATTCACCAGCTGGACTGGAGAGTACACACAAAACCAACCCCTGGACATGCCAGGATATTATGATGACATACTCTGTAGCCTGATCACAAATGACCAGTAGGGTGTTAAGTGTGTAAAAGAGTATAACAGGGATAAGTGCTCAGGTTCGTTGGTGTTTTGTAAAGAGTAGCTGAGAAGAAGTCCAGACTGAATCATGACACCACCTTCAGCTATGTCATAAATAGCAATGTACACCCATATATGACCTGAGTCAGGGCCAACTGTACCTGACTGACAATGCCGACATCCTGACAGACAGGCCCATATATACATACCCACATCCCACTGACGATAGTCCATGTCATCATACCTGGAGATATCACTTGTAGAATGGATGAGCAGCTACCCCCAATGCCAAAAGCATGGCAGCAAGTGGAATACATTGATTCCCAATATGTATCATGCATAAACTACAGAACAAACAGGTCCTGAACCTGAACAGTCAGCTGAGCCTCACCCCTACACAGGATGTGGAACCGTTGAATGTGTTACAGCAACATATGGCACTCCCCACAAGTGTTGGTGCACAACACACAATGGGAAGTACAGTCCAGTATGCCTATGAAGTCTGATCTGCAAGGTCATGGAGTCCATCATGGTTGAAGTCATAAAAAGAGCTATTGGAAGCTGACATACACACAACCCTACCGACTGTGGTATGTTCATGTGTGGCTCATGGTTCCCAAACATGCTAGACTGTTTGCAAGGCAGCCACCCAGGATGTACATCACTGAGCACAGCTACACATGTCTCACATAGACTTTGAATAGCCCTTTATCAACATCCCAGACACATGTAGTATCCACAAAACCAACAAGCCGTGCATAAATATGTGTTGACATATGAAGGAATGTCAATGTGTCCACAGATAGATCACACAAGGTAAGGATTATGAGGTCCTGTTCAAGCTGTTGATACCTGCTGACCCACATGGACCATTCCTGGAATGGCATAAAACAAAGTGTACACACATCACCATGTCCAGTCTGATGATGTCACCATCCTATACATACAGCAGGAGAAGGGAAACCAGCCAGTCAAGCAAATAGCATGCCGTGTTAATGCATCTCTCTCTCTAGTATCATAGCATAGTTAGGTAGGGGTTTGAATCCTGCAAACACTGACTGTGTGTGTGGGGGGGGGGTGTGTATGTGTGCAGTTTCCTTTGAGAGGAGTGCCCTTTTTGAAGACTGGGAAAACTCACTAAAAAAGGTACATTCCTCTTTGGAAAGTCTGATGATGTCACCATCCTACAAATACAGCAGGAGAAGGGAAACCAGCCAGTAAAGCAAATAGCGCGCCGTGTTAATGCATCTTGCTCTCTAGTATCATAACATAGTTAGGTAGGGGTTTGAATCCTGCAAACACTAATAGTGTGTGTGTCACTGTTGGTCAATGCGGTGTGGGTTTTGGTTTTACTATGGTAGGACATATTATGATTAAAACAGTAAGTGCATTGCACACATCAGGTATCTGCATGGCAAATATATATATATATGTGTACATGTCCCCTCAATCAGTACATAGGTGTGAAACCTGCATACTACATGAATACATCTGTTTCCATTGACAGGTTGTGCCGCTGCTTCTCAGATCATAGGTCACATATGTATGTATGTGACAAGGCCATCCACTGTTGTGATCTGTGGCCAAGGTCATCTGTGCCACACACACCCATGACAGTTACTAAAGAGTAGTGTGAGTGAGGGTATATGCCTGGGGTATATGTCAGACATGTTCATACACAACAAAGACTGGCAATAATGGACAGTCTGTATAGGTGTACAACTGCCTTGTGGATATGCATTTAGGCCTCTAATGTCTTATGTGATACACCGAGGGACGCCACAATACCTATAGATATGTGGATACCAAAGGACACATGACATAACACAAGGCTGTATGTACACATTGGTACCCAACATACATGTTGAGGTCTACCATCGATGTGGTACTGACGGGATAGTATGTATAGTAAATGTGGATGACTATGCCATAGCCGGCTTACTGCTATATAGCATGTATCAGACAACAGGTGTCTGTCTGTATGATACACTTGTGTAGGATATGCTTCCCATCCAGGGAATGCATTGTAGGCCAAAGCATGCATTTCCAGATGTGGATGGACACATCCCTAGTGTGTTTGCATGTACCTAAGGGGGCTATATACCAAACAGGTGTGGTCCCAGGAATGGGTGGCGGTCAATACCACTGGTTAGTGTTAGAGTATAGTACCGGAAGGATCCAACTGTTACTGAGTTCCCTACAACTGTGTGACATTTGTCAGGACATCATCCAATAATTGCTTATAGTCATGCTGTTGAGGATGTGTATACTACCCGACTGCAAATCATTGACAGATATTAACAGTATCACCCACAGCATAGTGTCAACCCATGTTAGTACATAACTGTAGTAGAATGCATACTGGCCATTGAAAGTTACTATGAGTTGTTAACAATGTGTGCAACAGGGTATGCCACACTTCCCATGTGTCCACCATGCACGTACATGCAGACAGTGCGCACCCACCATGTTCACAGATGTACACTTGCTAATCTGTACTGCACACATCACACACATACTGTCCACTCACTAACACATGCTGGCAATACATTACACTTCAGCCATGTGGCACATGGGTGGACAATACATACTCATACCTAACAGTGGTGTAAACAATGCTACATTGACAATCAGAGCTTTGATGCATAATACCTGCTCAGACATACCTACAAGGATGTCATTACACTTTCATGTTGACAACTTGCTAATGTTGCTACACTGCTATAATGGCACCCTGTGCATCAGCACCATGTTAGCCTGTTCCTGCATCAATGTTACAGATGACAGGAGGTGACACAGGTATCATCATACGCACAGGGTGTGTTGTTGTTTGCCAGAGCCTGACATTGACTCATCCAATTGACATGTGTGTGTGTGTGTGTGTGTGTGTGTGTGTGTGTGTGTGTGTGTGTGTGTGTGTGTGTGTGTGTGTGTGAGGGACAACAGTACAGCATGGGTCAATGTTGATGTAATGTGTGTGTGTATGTGTGAGCCCTAGTTGTTTGGTTAATGTGTGTGTGTCTGCATGCACACAGCTCCACCATGTGGCTGCCATATACAGTAGTTTGTGGGACAGCCACAGACTGTACCTGCTAGGCTGTACAGATCACTGTCTTTGGCCATGGACACAGTACCTGTGCCTGGCATGGGTGCTACGGACAGTATCGGGTACCAACCCCAACTACGTACTGTCATCAGAGGCAGAGGTATGACGACTGGACCCACGTCCCTGCTGGGACTGGCAAGAGCCACGTGCACGTGGTCTACTGGGATGGTCAATGGACAGGCCAGCCCCAACATGGCTGGGGCTGGAACTGCCACTACGGGAGCAGCTGTGAACTGTGGGCCGTCCTCAACCACTACCAGCTGTTGCTGTTGCTGACATGCATCCGCGTCGGCGTCACAACCATCCCGCATGGTCCTGGTTCATGGAAGACATATTGTGGAGGGCATCTACTGTCACCCCCCCAATGTCTATCAGTGACCTCAGTGTAATTCCGGATGGCACCGGCAAGGTCACAGATGCTGTCATTGATAGCGGTGTAATGGGCCCTCTGCGCCCTAAGTCCCTGTCTGGTGTACTGTTCCATACATGCCTGAGCCTGCATTACAGCCCGGAACATACTGGATGTTGTAAGACCTGTGAGGGCATGTTTGCCAGGGGCAATACGACCAGTGGTGCTCCCCTGAGAACCCCTGGACCTCCACCTATGTGGTACCATTCCAGGAATCCGGCTATGGTTGCTATGAGGGGATGCAAGTGCCGTGGGTACCACACTCTCCTGGTCAATGCCAACTATATGCTGTCCCTTGCCTATGGCCATTGGTGATGAGGGATGTATTGGCAGTATGAGTGTGCGCATAGATGGGGTTGAACTCTGTGTACTGTCGATTGGCGGACCAACGACAGACCCTGTCAAACCTTCCTGTGCCAGAATACATGTCTCATCACCACCACTATTCGTGGCAGTGGCATCAGGTTCCCTGCTGCTTTTGGCCACCCCTAACTCAGCACCTGTGAGAGGAAGACAGGAAACACACTTTACAGTCTGCACATGATGCATGCACAAATGCACACATGCACACATGCACACATGAACACATGCACACATGCACACATGCACACATGAACACATGAACACATGCACACATGAACACATGAACACATGCACACATGCACACATATACACTCCTCACTACAGCACATACACACACACACCAGCAATCCAACCCATACTCTATAGTGGGTGAAGTTGGGTGCCAGTATCACAAGGCAAACAGTCACCACACATGTGTCAGCATGCAGAATATGTGTTGCACAAGACGATACAGTGCAAGTGTAGGTGCCCTTATTTCATGGCAGTGTACATGGCTTTGATGCAACTGTGTAGTTGTTCAGTGATTGGCTACACCCTGAAACACAATGTGTACCTGGACACACCATTGCTGTGCAAGTATTATCAGCTCTGCAATGCCCTGTGCACCATCACTCACAGGTATACATGCCATGGCTGCATGTGTTATCTGTGTGACACATAGATTTCCATGTCTGAGTACAGTGTCTGTGTCCATAGCAGATAATAGTGGGCACAGGTGTAGCACATGCATGCTATGTACACACACGGGATGAGTGGTGCATGTTGACGTGAAGGAATCCCAATGCTCGACATGGCCAGTGTACAGTGGTTATGGTGAGTGTGGGACATATTGCAGATATGTCAGTGCCAGCCATGGCATGGCATGCTACATGACTGCAACATTAAACACCACACATATCCAATGTGTTTCATGTGACCTATACACCCACTAGCATTCCAGGACATATATGCGACACTTTGTTCGGATGGCGACTGCTGTGCATATTGTGTATACTGGCATATGTAAGCACACACACAACATGCTATGCATATTGTGTATAGGTGCATATGTTTGCACATATACAACATTGAAGTGCACAGCAATGCCTGCTATGAGTAGTACTGTGGTCACTGTAACTGGATGGGGTGTAGTACCCTGTGCCATCATCATCATGCATCTTGTGGACACTCACAGCTACTAATGTGTGCAAGACCAATGCCTAGCATGCTATACCTGAACTGCAGTGCCGTGGCTACATCCACAATTACACAGCCACTTTGTACATGGGTGTGTGAGGTGCCTGATAGTGAGCATTGCCTAACATGACTGTGTTATGTGTTGAAGAGTGTTGCACAGCCCCGTGATAGGCCTCTACCCCTGAGGTACATCATGTGTGTGTGCATGACATGTGGGATACTGAAGTGTGACCTTACAGTGGGTATGTGGTAATGCCAAATGTAGCATGTTTTTGTGTCCCGCGTATGATAAACATGTTCTGTTGGGTACAGCTGCAGCAACTATGCATATCCAATGTGCAGTACAGTGTTGCCATATATGTGTCTGCTGCTCTGTGCATTGCATGTGATTGAGGCAGCTACTGACTTTACTGAGATGTTTAACGTCTCACAGCAAACATGCACAGCATGCATTATGCGTGGTGTGTTACGTGTACATGACCTACACCTCACCTATGACAGCATATGTCATTACCAATATTAAAATGTTAACATGCTCACCAGCATGTATTGTCTGCCCTGCTGTCACACCAGAGGGACCTACAAGAATATGACACAGTTTGTCAGTGGCCACAACTGTGGCATTGCTACTGTGAGTGTGCTAAACTACAGTAGAACAACAGTCAACAGTCACAGGTGTACAGATACTATTCCAAATATCAGTATTGCACACAATAGGCAGCACAACTGCTGAACACACAGCACACATCTCACATATGCATATCCTAACAATACAGGTAACAGTAGTCTACAGCTAGGGCATATTACCTGCACACGCCATGTCATCATGCTGGGTGGCTCCGGCCTCCATGATGACACATGTGTGATGCTGTTGCTGCTGTAGGCCAGGAACCACCATGCTTAGGAGCAGCTCCTCCACTCTGATGAGGGGGGATGTATGGCCACCCCACCACCTGTGGCAAGCTGTTGTCTATGGATATCAGACGCATGCCACCGGACATGTCTATTTAAATCACTGCAGTGATGGCGTACCTGCTCATATGTCCAGTTATGCATGCCTATGTCATTTACCCGACGAACAAGATCTTGCCACAGTGCAGTGCAGTGCTGGTGCTGGCTGGCCTGGGAAAACAGCAGTGTATAGTGCTGTACCAGGCTGTTATGTATTTCCTGTTCCTCCGCAGCTGTATAGGATGGATTGTGTTGATGAGCCATAGCCCTGGAAGACAATTAAACAAAATATGTGTGAGCAAGTCATGTGGCACATATAACATTAAGTACAGATATCACTTAACTGCCATATATAGCATCTGTTTGTCTGTCAGAGGATACACACGTTCAATACCACATATCAGTGTTCAGCCCACAACTGGCTGACAGTGCCTGCCACACTCCATATAACAAACCAGTATACACCAGTACTCGGCACACTGTTTGGGATACAATGCACAACCTTGCCACGGGGGTATATATCAAGCTAATGCATGAAGAAATATGTCATCCAATGCAATGAATGTAAAGTACATTTACAGTATTACCAGTAAACCACCCTAGTCGTTGATGCCATACCCCTACCTAATATATGTGCATGGTTGTTAATATAGCTGGCATACTGCCGTATCAGAGTATACATGTTGCTAGGTACACACACATACCCTGTAACACACGTGATTGCGGGCATGGTACATGCATCATTACACACACATCAGACATACATACAACACACAAATGTATGCCGACAGAGATGATCATTATTTTATTTATTTTACATTTGTTGACCGGGCTAGTCTGGCTGGATACATGTCCATTTTCAGCAGAGGCCCGAGGAGAAAAGCTCCACTAAATACTAAGTACATTACATAAAAAATCATTACTCTTAAGAAATAGCAAAAATTGGAAGTCATAAGAACACACAGAAAGAAAGATAATTTCAAAGAGAAACAAATTTACAATATGCAGTTCATTACATATCAGCAATTATACTTAACATATACTTAGTTAGATTAGAAGAGTAAAAGGAGGAGAAATGAGACAGGTAGTGTATGAGAAGAGTGAAGGGGAAATAGAGTATGAGAAAAAGGTTAGTCAGGTGTACTGCAGGAACAAAGCCAATGATTTAGGTAGTACAGTTTAATTTTCTGTTTGAATTGTGGCAGGGATGGAGTCAAAGTTATGTTACTAGGTAAGAGATTCCAACTTTTACCTATAGTGTTAGTGAATAGAGAACCACCTGCTGTATTGTTTACCTTTATTGATTTTGTCATGAGTTTACTAGAGGAGCGGAGTTCAGATTGTTGTAAGGGATTAGAAGTTGAGAGAGTATTGGGGTGTTATCAGGTAGGTGTAATATGTTGTGGGCTATAGTGAGTTGAGGAATTATTAGGTAGTTTTGAAATTCGAGCCAGCCGAGTTGTTTTAGGTTTATACAATGGTGGGTCCTAAAGGGGTTACTAGTGGCGAAGCGAGCTATGTTGTTATAGCAAGTTACAAGTTTGTTTAGATTGATTTTCTTAAGGTTTGTGTAAATGGGGGAAGCATATAGGAGAGTAGATAGGAGATGAGATTGTGCAATTTTGTTTTCTAGTTGCTGGGGTTAGAAAAGGTTTGATACGATATAGGGATCGAATTTTTCTGTTAACAATCTTGATGGTGTTGCTAATGTGCTGATCGAAGGAAAGATTATTGTCAATGGTTATTCCTAAGAGTTTAGTAGTTGGATCAGGTGAGATGATAGTGCCATTATTTGAAGAAATGGTAAAGTTTACAGGGGGGGACCGAGTGGTGGGAGAGAAGAGGAGGAGTTTAGTTTTTTTTGGCATTTAGTAGGAGAAACCGTCTAGAAAACCAAGTTTCTACTGTGTTAAAGGTATTTTGGGTCAATGAGCTCAGTTCAGTAGAGGAGGGTGCTGAGCAGATAAGGGTAGAATCATCTGCGTATTGTATGCAGGTAGCTTGTGGGATAGCAGTCTGAAGATCGTTAATAAAGAGGGAGAACAGAAGTGGACCCAGAATGGAGCCCTGGGGAACTCCGATGGAAATAGGCAAGAGTGATGAGATATGGTTTTCCCATATTACTGCTTGTTGTCTGTTGTTAAGATAAGATTTAAACCAGTTAGTGGCTAGTTTATCACAAGAGAGATTCAAGAATGTTAATTAAGAGAGATTGGTTGACCATGTCGAAAGCTTTAGTGAGTTCAATGAAAAGAGCGGAACAGAGTATTGTTGTTTTGATTTTTGTTGATAGTATCTACAAAGGATAGAAGGGCAGTGGTGGTACTGTGGTGGGGTCTGAAACCATGCTGGCAGTTTGCTATTATGCTGTAAAGAGAGAGATAGTGTACAAGTTGCTGATGAATACATTTTTCCATGATTTTTGCTAGGGGTGAGAGAAGGGCAATTGGTCTAAAGTTTGAAAGGTCAAGGGAGTTACCACCTTTATGCAGTGGGATAATATAGGAGACTTTCCAGATATCAGGGATGGTTCCTTCTTGGATAGTTCTGTTGATAAGTAAGGATATAGGATATGCAATTTCTTTGGCAGCTTTCTGAAGGAAAAGAGAAGGGAGCTTGTCAGCAGAAGGGGTACAGGGTTTCAGTTTATGAATGAGTTTGTAGATGAAAGAGGTAGATATAGGTTTTAGAGAGAAGTTGAAAGAGGAGGTAGTTATGTTAGTTGGTATATGAGAGTTATTAGGGTTCATTTGTTTGGCTAGGGATTGAATAGTTTCAGAGAAAAAAGAGTTGAAGGCATTAGCAGTCTGGAGAGGGGTGTCTGGGTCAGAATTTAGAGGGGAAGGAGTTTTAGCAGTTCCTGGGGAAAGAAGTCTATTTACTGATGACCAGAACTGTTTAGAGTTGTTAATATGAGTTTCCTGAAGTTTACAGTAGAAGTTTTTCTTGTCAGAGATTATTGATTTTTTCGCTAGATTTCTAAGCTGGCGGAAATTAACTAAATCAGGGTTTTGTCTATTGCATCTCCATTTTGTCCATGCTGTGTTTCTAGCATGCATGAGTTTTTTAGTATTGGTTGTCAGCCACGGGGCAGATTTGGTCTTTACTCTAATAGAGAGTCCTGGAGCATGTGTATCAAGTATTGATAAGAATGTAGTATTAAAGAATAGTACTGCTTCCTCCAGGGGAAGTGATTTTAAGCAATTCCATTTACATGCTCTCAGTTCAACTTTAAAAAGGTCTATGTTAAAATGCTTGACCGATCGAATTAGTCTTGTATTTGGGAGGTTAACATATTCTGATTTTTGTCTAGTAATGTAGGTTAGGCAGTGGTCGCTGATGTCGTCAGGCATAGTACCTACTTTATATTGTTTGTTAGCTTTATTTGTGAGTATCCAGTCTAATATACTCTCTCTCTTACTGGGCTTATTGACTCTTGTAGTTGAGGTAATAGTTTGTGAGAAACCATGTAGGTTAATATGAGAGGAGGGATTGTCAGCATTAATAGTGTTCCAGTCTATGTTAACGTCACCAAGAATTATGGTTTCTTGGGGGTAGGTGGTAGAAACCCAACTTAGAAAGTCTTCTAATATTGGAATGTTGTTACCTGGGGGAAGATACAAACAAATAATGTAAATGGATTTTTTGGTATTAAGTTGGAGTTTAATAATGATGGCTTCTGTTTTGCTATTTTGGTTTGGGCATGCTGGTTGAGTAGAGATGTTAAGTTGATTTTTGAAGAGTATTGCTACTCCACCACCCTTGCGTTTTAAGCGGTCATGTCTTACTATGTTATAACCTTGAGGTATAATCTCTGAGTCTTTTGTGCCTGGGTTTAGCCAGGTTTCAGAGAGGCAAAGAATGTCAAATGAGTGGATATCTAAGAGGGCATGGATGAAGGGTATTTTCTTGTTTATGCTTTGGATGTTAAGGTGTCCTATAAGGAAGTTATTATTAAGGTTAGGTGAGCAGTTTTGGGGAGGTGGTGAGATAGGGCCAGGGTTGGGGTGGATGTCTCCATCTTGTAGGGTAGGATTAGCTAGTTTGGTTAAGTAGTTCCTCTTTTGAATTATTAGGGTTTTTGTTTTTTTGCTAGATATTAGGGGGTAGGTAAGGTGATGTTGCCTGTGGAATTTAGATAGAAGATAGCTAGGGGTGGAGTTAACATTAGGGTAAGATGTGAAAGTGAGTGGAGTAGAAGTGTGTTTTTGTGAGGAGATAAGATAGTTGTTAAGTGAAATTTCAAAAAATGTGAGATGGCACGTTGAGAGAAGGGTGGTCAAGATTAAGACTGAGAGTAAAGGCATAGTTAGTATGTAGGGAGACATAATTTAGTAATCTGAGAATTGAGGAAGTAGAGAGGAAAGTACAAAGGGGAGAGAAATGAGTGTGGTAAGCAATAGAGGGGGTAGTAAATTTATTTAAAGCAGTTGGTAAATAAGAATGGATTCTATAGGGAAATAGAGAAAGAATGGTGGAGAGGAAAGGGGATGTGTAAAGAGAGAAGTATAAGTAGTGGAGAAAGGTAATAGAAGCGGTATGGTCATAGGGCAGAGCAAGAGAAGGGGGGAGTGGAAGGGGTGTGTTAAGGCTAGGCAGCATTACCTGTGTACCTTACAGTACTGTGTGCCCTTATGTACAGATACATATGCCTGGTAATCAGTGCAGACTACAGGAAACACACAAGACAGTGTTACCAGGGAATGTGAACATACACTATACTGTGCTGTTTAGGCCTACAGCTTCAGGTAGTACAACAGTTAATATGTGAGCTGAATTCACCAGCAGTACCAATTACTGAGCATACATGTATTGCTTCAGCCTACAATGGGACATCACAGTAATACACAAGAAACTACGTCGCAACATATGCCATCCTACTATGTCTGCATCCCAATAACTGATACATCTTTCTCTGGGCTCACACCTAGGACACAAACTACCATGACAGAAACAACCTCACACTAAGCTATCACACCTTTACAGACCTTGTGCACATTCACTGTCAAAGTCATTCCACCTCACATAGCAGGTATTGCACTGAGTACATGTGTGTGTACATTATGTCATAGGTAGGTAATATGCTATTGGCCCTAGGGCCTAGACCAGCCTAGCCATATGCTACCCTGGCCTTTGACACACATGTAATGTCATTTCACATGCTCCTGTCAACCGGATACACAGAGGTGACACCCAGGGCATATTACCTATCTCCCAAACAATCATCAGGGGTATGTATGACATCTGCTAATGAGGAGCCTTGTTTGATAATGCTGGGTGGTTTAGTCCAGAGTATGGCATATTTGTGGATAGGAACCTGTACCTCCAGCATGTGCTGTTTAGTGAGGTGGTGAGGATTAGGGCCCCTAGGTCATGTAGCCCGGAGGGATTGTGAGGTGTTGACATGGTGGTTGGCCGACTTCTATGGGTGTGACATACCTCTGTATTTCCAGCAGAGGTAACCTCTGGGTGGGCGGTATGCAATGCACTCTAGCTGTGGTTTTGTGAGACAGTCTGCATAGGGCATGTGTTTGAGGGAAGTATTTCTCTTTATGAGGTATGTCTGTGGCCTTTCCACTTGCTGTAGTTGTTATGTGAGGAACATACCACATGGGACATTGTGATGAATAGAGGGGAACACTGCCTATATTTCCCTAGATGACGCACCTTTTGTGATGACACGTACCACGTAGACAGACTACAAGACTAGTGTGGCACTGTGCTTATCAAAGGGGAGGCTACTGTCCACCTGTGTCCCATGTTCCCTTCTGACACCTTCAGTGTTAGGCAGGCTACCACCTATGTGGTAATTACTGGGTAAAGTGTTTTGGAATGGGGTATGGCACTGCAGTACCAACACTGGTGTTCAGTCCATGCCTTGGTCAACAGGCATCTGTTGCAGTATGTAGGACCCCGTGTCTCCCTCTCTCTCTCTCTCTCTCTATATATATATATATATATATATATATATCTATACACACATATATATATATATATATCTATACATATCGATACATAGGTATACATATCTATATATATCTATACATAGCTATACATATCTATACATATCCATATATATCTATATATCTATATATATCCATATATATCCATATATATATATAAATATATATATATATATATATATATATATATATATATATATATATATATATATATATATATATATATATATATCTATATATCTATATATATATATATATATATATATATATATATATATATATATATATATATATATATATATATATATATATATATATATACATATATATATATATATATATATATATATATATATATATATATGCACGCATATATATATATATATATATATATACACACACATACATGTATACATCCATTGCTGTACATTTAGATGCACATGTAGGAACATACACTGCCCACCTTTCATGGTGGGGATGTCAATTATGCAACAGTTGTGAGACATACGGTTATGTAATGATATTGCACAGTGTTGTGCAGAATGCATTTTGCTGTCCTCAGGCCATATAGCTGTAGCAGACCTCACTGCCTGTAGCTCAGTCCCACAGCATTTAACCACCACATGACATATACCAGCACTGCTTGCTGTCTGCAATGCCACACACTACAACCTACATACATTTGTGCACATATCAACCTTCAACGACATATATATGTCCAGCCTTCACTAACAGTTGCAGTATGTCCCTTGCCCTATGCACATGTGGATATACATATAGATACGGACTGCTGCCACATATGGATGATTCACAGTATGTAGAGTATCCTTCAGACACATCATTTGGATGCCTGCAAATACATATCTGGTACATACCTTACCTTTGTATTCCTCACCTCCATCTGTTGTAGCTGTTGCTTTTTTTTTTTTTGGTTTTGGTTTCCTCTGTGTGTTGGTCTTTCTTTTCAGTGTCTGTCTCTTACAGCCTGTTTATCTCTGTCTGTCTTTTTGTCTGTCTGTCTGTCTCTCTCGCTCTCTCTCTCTCAGTTGGTGAAATGATATTATTGCATGTGTGAACAGCAAGTACAGGCTGCTTTTCTAGGTATCTGCACATGTGCATGTGATGGCCTCTGCACCAATTGGTGCCTACCATTTAGTAATTGCATGCAGCCTGCTGTGTGGTAATTTCAGTACTCACTGTGATTGCAGGACACTGCTATAAAATGCTAGGTTAGGTAGGCATAGCCCTTTCAGTTGTGCAAGGTGGGGCCAATGCTTGTTTGCTGTGGACACTGTTGTCTCGGTCAGAAGGTTGGTATATGTCTCATATCTGAAGCCTGGGTTGTAGCCAGTGATATGCATGTTGTACTGAAACCTGGCTGTTGCTTCTTCCAGTACACTCTTCTCAGTGTGTAAGTTTACTCACACCTCCTAATACTAACACTGGATACATGGGAGTATGTACTTTCTTTTCAAATTAGAGAGTTAACTGGCATACAACTGTAGTTATTGCAATGTGTTCCTATGGCTTTCCTATCTTCCCTTTACATTCACTCATTGTAATGATATATATATTTCAGCACCAAGTTATTGTATATCAGCTGTGGCTTAGTGGTACTTCATGCAGACTGGTGAGTCCAAGGTGTGGGGTTCGAGACTGACAAGGGTATTTTATTTTACTGCTGAGCAGTACAAGGGCCTGTCATACACAAGTGACTAAGGCAATTTTAAGCAGTTGTAAGCAGGTTTGCATGGGTTTGCGCGATGCTTAGCTAAGCACACACGTGCGCACACTGGTGCAAACCTGCTTACTATTGTTTACAAGTGCTTACTCTCGCTAACCCTCGCGCTCATTTCTTTCACAGAAAAATAAATGGGGAGATAGGAATGTGGTGATAAAGGGTGCACAAAGAGGGGAAGACAGTAGGGAAACCAGCTCAGGATGTACAGGATGGGTGTGGGGAAGGTCCATAGCTGCCCATTTCTTTACCAGCAACAGCTGTGCATATGCAATACATTAGGAGTGAAATTTGAAACCTTCCACCCCTGAGAGAGGGGTGAGGACAACTAAGTATGTTGTACTACCAATTATGAATATCAGGCACATGCACTGTTTGTGAACTGTTATACTGTCATTAGTACGTTACTCACTTCTGAGCAGTTTGTGGTTTGTTTGTGTTGACATTAGCACAGTCTGCTCAGGACAATTGGACATATTTCAGTACTGTGTATGCCTACCTACACCTGTGAGTGTGCCTGACTACACAGGTATATGGTACTTTTGGGTAGGTGTGCAGAACTGCGGAGAGCATTATTTATTATTGTGTGCTGTTTATCTTGATGAACATGCAGAGTTGATGTGTACCTGTTTGTCTATGAAGGCTAGTAGTCTGTCTCAGTAGCTCCCACCTGTAGACATCTCCAGATGGTAGACAGAGGTTAGACTAGTATCCTTTGACTGTGCACCACACTAGTCTTTTCAGCACCTGAACAATGGCATTGTCACAGGTGGTTGCTAGCAGTACATGGCTACATCCTTTGATATTTCTGTGGTGTACTCCTACATGCCGGCATGCTTGTGGAATTCATTCTACAGCTATTTGCTGAGTGTGTAACAGCAGACAAGCTGATATGCCTGTGTGTTTCTGACACTTCCAGGCCTCAGATATTCTCAGGTAAACATTTGAACAGCCTCAGGGGAAGGTACATATAAGTGGGATACACCTGTGATATATTTCAGATATTTTGCTGTTGAGAGTTTGGGGGATTTGGAGCATATGTATTACTACACCTTTTCTGATGTGCAAGCAGTGTCTACTCTCACTTATTGACATTTTTCATTAAGTGAGATTCCCCACCTTTCTGCCTACTGTTAGTACATTTCACAGGGAGTCAGAGGAGCACAGCTAACATTTGTTTGCAAATCAGGGACATCCCTGTAAATCAGTCACAGTTGGGAGGTCTGACATCTGACCTATTCAAATATGCCAGTGTTTATCCTGTTCTGATACTGTGTGGGGTTTGTAAGGTGCTGCTGTAACATTATTCCCTACTAGCATGGCTGGTTCTCTTTTCACAGTCATGTCATTCAATTCCACAACACTTGCTGGTTAAGGGCCACAGAACAAGATTTGTGTTATGCCATTCCTATTCACCCTTTACATTCACTCATTGTAATGCATGATATATTTCTTTCAGCACCACATTATTGCATATATGCTGTGGCTTAGTGGTACTTCCTGCAGTCTTGTGAGTCCAACGTCTGGGGTTCGAGACTGACAGGGGTATTTTATTTTGCTGATGAGCAGTGCAAGGGCCCTGCCATAGAGTGACTAAGGCAATTTAAGCAGTTGTAAGTGGGTTTGTGCGGGTTTGTGCAACGCTTAGCTAAGTACACACATGCGAACACTGGTGCAAACCCACTAACCACTGCTTAAAAGTGCTTACTCCCACTAACCCCCGCACTTTCTTTTAAAGAAAATAAAATGGGGAGATAGGAAAGTGGTGAAAAAGGGGGCACAAAGAGGGAAACACAGTAGGTAAACAAGCTCGGGATGTCCAGGATGGGTATAGGGAAGGTCCATAGCTGCCCATTTCTTTAACAGCAACAGCTGTGCATATGCAATGAATTTGGAGTGAAATTTGAAACCTTCCACCCCTGCGAGTGGGGTGAGGACAACAAAGTATGTTGTACTGCCAATTATAATTATCAGCTTACATGTTTATCCGATGGACATGTGTGCGAAATGGGCAGCTAAGTATGGGGCATAATTTTTTTGTGGGTACAGATTGCCCCCTTTTTTTTTCAGGTGAGAGTGGGAAGTGAGATAGAGGAAGTAGGTATGTCCGGAGAGGTAGGTTGGGAAGGTAAACAGACAAGAAGGACAAGACGCATACAGGGGCGGTGTATGACACATGGGGTGGGTGAACACAATTGATGGGGTCGGATGTTTGGAAATCGCAAGCCCATGAGCCCACAGATGGTAACAGTGGAACTGAGATCCTCACCCATGGGCAGTCACCACTGAATCTTCACAGCCCCGAGGGTGGCTGTGCTGGGGGCTGCGTAGGACGGGCAGGCTCACCCGTGAGACGCGCCACTCTCGCCTCAAGCTGGCATAGGGGATCAGCGACTGAATGCTGGATCTCCCTACGCACCACAGCCCAGACCCTTCAAAAGGTGACAGGTGGCCCTTCTCCACCCATGCTTGCACAGGGGGGATGAGCCCCATCCCCTGCAGCGCTTCCACCCGAAGGTGGCACAGGACCAACAGAGGAGGGGAGCCCGGGCTGGGCACTGAACCTGCTGGTGCCAGGTGCACTCACCGGCTGAGGAGGGACAGGTGGGTCCGCTGGGACTGGCCTTCCCCATGCGTTTTGTGATTAGGTGTGTTTAATTACAACATAAGCAAAACAGCATTCCAGATTAGTTGTAACAGCATGCAATAATATTCCCATTAACCCAACACACCAAGGGTACAACAGTTGAACAGCAAGCATAACACATGCATATATTGAACCACAGTGGTTATTCCAACAGCATGCAGGAATGTTTGGCAGCAACAGGCCACCATGATTGTGGTGTTTAAACAGGGCACATGTATCAACGTGAATGCAAATATTTATAGAACAATAGGACATATGTCCCAACAAATATTTAAGATTACACATACCCATTGAGGTGTGGAATTGCATGGTTTATGCACATACAGTAGGGTGTATAAAAAACCTCGGTTAACATCTTATAATGACCTTTTAGTCTACACTACATTCCTAGTGACTGCAAGTGTATATCCCCTACCTGTATTATTACACTTGCCACCATACATTAGGTTGTGTACTGGGTTTGGCTAGTTCAATATATGCCTGACCTATATCTGACATACTAACTGTCCAGGATGCAGATGTTACTGCTACATATTTCTTGATTGCCTTTATATTTCTTTAAACTGCAAAACACCAAACTGCTCAACCACGACCAATAAACTCAAAAAAAAAAAAAGTAGGCGGATGAACGTATAATAAATATTTACTTATATTTCTTTATCTACATATCTGGGATGTTTTCACGAGATTTTCACTTCGATTTGTACAGAACCCTGCATTTCTTGACACACACTCACATTTCTGGGGAATAAATAACATGCTACATGTGTGCAATGTTTACATATTCATGCCAGCCAGTAACTGCCTGTTGTGGACTGTATATATGTTTCACAGCTACTAGTACTTCCATCACCCACTTTATATGGGACTGCATAACTCTGGGTTGCCAAACCTTTTCAAACAGTACTGTTTGTATACTGCAAGGGTACAGCAACATTTCAGACTCTGTGACACAGACACACTCTGGGTTTTAAACCTTTTTTAATGACATTACACACTTTTCCACAGGCTCACTCCTTTATTTGTTTTAACAGTGTATATGGCAGACATGTTCAAGACATATTATACCTTTATTAATAGGTTAGAACAATCTTTTTTCAGGCTCACTCACTTATTTTATATAACAGTGCCTGCAGAGATATTATTCCAGACATATGTTACCTTTCTTAATGGGTTTCTACACTCTTTTTCTGCCTCTCTGACGTTTTTATCTGACAGTACATGCAGAGGACTTATTCAGGCAATTTTATGGCTGTATTATTGGACTACAACACTTTCTTTCATGCTCTCTCCCATATTTTATATAACAATACATGCAGAATAATCACTAACCTGCCTGGTGGTGCAGCCTTAGTAGCCTATCAGCATAGGCTTGCTGATTCGTAGCATGGTCACCTGCAGCTGTAAAGTAAATGAAGGGATATTGAGACATACCTATCCATTATACATACTCCATTATCAATTCTTACATGCTGCATTCCATGGCTACATACTCAGTTGTGGGGAATCCCGCATCCCACGGACCTCCTGTATCCATTGGTTCAGGCGGTCCTGCTTTCGTCTCTTCAGGTCTGCATGGTGGAGACGGACCTGCTCACCAGTCCAAGGAATGCCTGTGGCACTGGTGAGGTCATGAGCTAACTGGTTCCAAGCCTCTGCCTTGTACTCCGTCCCTTGGAACTGACCCTGTAGGAGTCTTGACTCGTGACGGTGGACAAGGAGCCAAACCATGTATTGGGACTCCTCGATGCCCCAACGTTGCGCTCGGAAGCGTGTTCCCTCTCTGACACCAGACATTCTAACTGCAGATGTGAGCTACAATCAGTTATGGCATATATTCCCGCCTTTGGACCTTAAATATGCTGCATTTCCCACACTTTTTTGTGATTGGCCATTTTGTAAAATTATCGGCTGACTGCAGACCTGCTTAGTAATTGTTAAACTACCATTCATACGTATATGACTGTTAATAGTGGCTGTTTCCCCTATGTTGTCATGGCTTAGTGGTTCTGTACTTTGCTTCTGATGCACAGAGTCCTGGGTTCGAATCTTGTCATTCATTTTATTTTCATACTATCCAGACAGGCTAGGGGGTGTGGCTGCATTTAAGCAACTTTGCTCTACGTGCCCTACGGTACCCTGGTTGGCGTGGCGCGCATGTCCACACAAACAGATTGTGCTAGGTAAAGCGCCATTGAACTATGGGCAACTCTATTGCACTGGATAAAGTGCCATGAAACAATGGGCAACTCTATTGCGCTAGGTAAAGCGCTATTCAACTACGGGCAACTCTATTGCACTGGGTGAAGCGCTGCTTAACTGCAGTCAATTTTATATCAGGATCCTTTAAAATATTTATTTTGTTCACTGATACATTGGCCATTTCACTGCATTTTGGTAATGTTTAAACATATTTGTCAGGTATTATTTCATATACTGATTTCAAAAATAAATACGAAGGGGAGTGGTGGGACTCAATGCGTGAATGCCTCTTCTTTGTGCGAACGCTCTACCATTCCGCTATTGCTATTTGATGTGATTTGCATTAACATTCTTTCTTATGCTCTTCCATGTCAGAATTGCTAACTCTAGCTAAGCAATGGGCACAACCGCGCACACACACGCAAATACGGGCAGATATTTTGGGGATTTAAAAAAATATATTTAATGTTTTGCGTTTTAAAACTGTGATAGGGGTTTACAATATCAGGGAGTGTGGTGTTGGGTGCAAGGACATTTGAGCGGACTCGCTCTTGTGTGTGTGCTTTGTTTCATTTTAAAACACTTGCAGAGGCGTGGACATTTAGACTGCTCGGCAGTCGGACATACCCCCTGCTTTCTTACACGGTCCGTGTAAGACTTACTGTTGAGTCAGCATGCCCTCTTGCATATTCATGGCACGCTGATGTCAAACCATTCAACTGCAGCCTCCGAGTAAGACTTATTAAGTCTTACACGAAGGATTAATGAATCCGAGGGAATGAGATAACACCCCCCTGGGTATAACAACAATGAGATAACACCCCCTGGCTATAACATACATAGACAAGCCCATATAAGAAAAGGAGGTGAAAGTGTAGTCATATTATACAAAAATAATCTATCCCTCAAAGCTATAGACACAAGCATCACATATGTGACTAATGCAGAAATACTATTAAATAAACTTTTACTTAATTCCAAAAAGCAAATAAAAATAGTAGGT
Organism: Protopterus annectens; assembly: GCF_019279795.1. Taxonomy (NCBI): domain Eukaryota; kingdom Metazoa; phylum Chordata; order Ceratodontiformes; family Protopteridae; genus Protopterus; species Protopterus annectens. Next base: position 1,603,288,777 of record NC_056735.1, on the reverse strand, counting down.
GTGTACATCCCACCAAGGAATAATATCCCTGCCCTAGAGCACATCCTACAGTGGGCAAATAAGCTCCTTTCCCAAGAAACAATTATACTTGTAGACTTTAATATCGATTGGTATTCCTGTAACTCAAACACACCCACAAACCACATTTCTTTGTACGGCTTCTCCCAACTAATCCACCACATTACCAGGATAGACAAAATATCAAAAAATGAATCAGTCCTAGATTAGATACTTAGCAATCAACCCAACCTCTCTCAACTTACAGGCTGTCTGCCTGACAGTCTTAGTGACCACCACCCCACCTTTCTACTCCACCAGCAAATAAGCTCTTCCAAAACCCCATCATATCAGAAATCAGAAACAAAAAAAATTAAATCCCAAAGAATTGATATACACACACTCAAAAGCTGCAAATGGGCACCTCTCAGATACACCCTATTAGACAAGGCATCGGAGTTATTTAACTCCACCTTCCTTAACATCTTAAATAAGCTTGCCCTACCTAGAACAATTAGGATAAAATCCAACAACACCCCATGGCTAACCAAAGAAACAAGAGCTCTTCTAAAAGCAAGAGAAAAAGCCTGGGACAATTGGTACCATAACAAATCACTAATCAATTGTCAGAAATACCTAGAACTAAGAAATTCTGCCAAAAAACATATAAATCAAGGCAAAAATGAATATTATGTTAAAATACAGCTAGAACACTAAGGAAACCCACAAAATCTCTGGTCTGCAATCAAGAAAATCCTTCAGCTTGGTCAAATCACTACCCCCTCTTCAAACACTGACAATACCATAGATGACATGCCCACACAGTTTAACCGATCCATCACTGAACAACAGGTCCCAACTATCTGGAAAATAGCCCACATCATTCCACTACATAAAGGCAGCAGCTCTATAGAGCTTTCCAACTACTGTCCAGTTGCTATCCTCTCTCCACTATCAAAAATTCTGGAAAAATGCATCCATACCCAGTTCCTGCACTATTTTCTCACTAACAATCTACTATCCAAAACTCAGCATGGATTCCGCCCACACCGTAGTACAACCACTGCCCTTCTAAGCTTCACTAACTCTGTCAACCTTCTAAGAAATGAAGGTAACCTGGTCTCATCTATCTTTCTGGACCTTTCAAAAGTATTTGACACGGTGTCACACTCCAGACTTTTAAACACACTATCAGAATTTAAAACTAGCCACTCCACAATCACCTGGTACAGGGCCTGTCTCACTGGGAGGCAGCAAGCAGTCAAATGGGGTAACTCCTTCTCCCCGCTGCTGTCAGTCACCTTAGGGGTCCTGCAAGGATCCATTCTTGGCCTTCTTCTCTTCAAAATATTCACTAATAGCCTACACAGAGCCACTAATGAAGCCATGTTAATACAATACACAATGAGTCTACCTTAATTTGTGCAGCCTCAACACTCCACCATCTTCAGGAAACAACACATCAAGCCTTCTCTAAGGTAGAAAGCTGGCTAATCAATGCCAGGTTAATACTCAGTCCCATCAAAACAAAACTCATCCTGTTTCACCATACAAGATCCCCAGACCCCTCTTCGCAATTCAAAATCAACTCAGCAAACAATACTATCTCTACCCCAGTCTCCCAAACTAAACTTCTGGGAGTAGTAAATCACGAACCATGATCTTTGAACTCCACATAAATCAAACAAAGTCCACAAAATATGGGTAGCCTGTACAGGAAAAAACTTTTCCTCACAGACAAATCCAAAATCTCCATTGCCAGACCCCACCTTCTCTCCACACTCTTGTATGTATCTCCCATCTTTACTAACCTCAAGAAAACTTACATAAGCAAACTAGATAGCTGCTATAATAAAATAACAAAGTTTGCTACAGATGCCAGCTACAGATCCCATCACTGTCACGATCTCAAAGAAGTCCTATGGTTAGAATTCCCCAACTTACTAATTTTTAACCAGCTCTCCATGGCCCAGCAAATACTCAATCAGCCTGAAAAACACCCTCTACAAAGACCTACTTACTCAATATTCCAATAACTGGACCCTGCGGTCCAGTAACAAAAACCTAGTAAACATCACTAAAAGTAGCAATAATGCTGGTGACTTGCTATACTCAAACAGTATTGCCAAAATCTGGAACTCTCTACCTATCAATATTAGATCCACCTCCAGCACCACCAAGTTTAAGAAACTACTAAAAGATCACCTAATATTTACCTGGCTGTGCTCATGTACTAACCCTGGATAATTTTCCCTCACTCAGATATAACCTCTAACCATACTTCTATCCACTCTATAACCCCTGTAACCTCTTTCTCCCTTACCTATATCCCCTTGTCTCCCTCACTCAGATATAACCTCTAACTACACTTTGATCCACTCTGGAACTCCTGTAACCTCCTTCTCCCTTACCTATATCCCCTTGTCTTCCTCACTCAGATATAACCTCTAACTACACTTCTATCCACTCTAATCTGAAGGTAATGCTACTCAATGATAGAAGTCTAAACCTCAAAATGCACTCTCTCGAGGCACTCCTAGAAATGGAGAACATCGATATCTGTGCAGTGACTGAGACCTGGTTTAAGGCTCCAGAGAGCACCCCTGCAATACTAGGCTACAATTCTTACCACACTTATCAGCCACAAAACCAAGACTGAAACACTAAAGGTTGAGGAGTGTCCATATTCACCAAGGATATTCACACCTCCAGGCTAGTTGCCCAGCACAATGCATCTGAAATTCTCCAGGTACAACTAACACTAGGTAAGACTGAATCCAAATTGTAGCTTGCTACAGATCCCCCACCATACCCCAAGATTCTCACTATACCTTCCTAAACATACTGGAAAATATTAAGATGCAACCAAACATCCTAATACTGGGTGATTTCAACTACCCTGCCATTAATTGGAAAAACTACTCGTGTACCAACTCCTTTCCCCAACGGTTCTTGGAATTCATAAATTCCAATGCCCTGGATCAATTAATCCATTGTCCCACCAGGGGCTCCAATATCCTTGACCTGGTCATTACTAACATGGAAGATAGATGCTCCACACCAGTGGTCACCCCCTCATTGGTCAAGTCTGACCATAAGCAAATCACCCTTGACATCCACATCCCACACACCCCCCCCCAGTAAGGAAACCTCCTTAAAAACTTCTCCAAAGCCAACTTCATGCTACTGAAGTCAGAAGTGACAAACTTCACAACACCCATGCAGATGGGATCTGGAAGTTCGACTGCAGAATCCTTCACTAAGGCACTGTACGTGCAAATCCACTCATGCATAAATTGTGCTATCCCAAATAGAACCAAGATGCTCTTCTCCAAAAAAATGAAGCTAATCTGGTGGTCCCCTGCTATAAACAAACTATACAACAGAAGGAAGAAACTGTTGCAGAAAAGAGGAAAATCCCAGGATGCAAAAAACTCCCTCACCAGCCTCAGTAAGAAGCTGAGATCCCTCATAAAATCCTCAAAAGCTAGTTACGAAAATAAAATTGCCAAAGATTCCAAAGACATCCACAAGGCATTCTATAGTTATGTCAAGAATCTAAATGGCAATGCTCAGATATGTTCTGAGCTACAACAGAATGGCATTAAATATACTGATCCCAAGGATATTGCCAATATCCTGGCAGATCGATTTAGTGCCAACTTCACTCCCCTATCACCTCCTAAAGGGCCCATCTGAACACCAAAAGATTGCCAAATTCCGATAATCATAGCCACACAGGTAGAAACAGCACTCTCCAAAGCTAAGAATACAGCATCCATGGGACCAGATGTCATCCCAGGCTGTGTACTACATGAACTACAAAATGAACTGGCACCCCACCTAAGTGTCATGTTTAATCATAGCCTCACCTCAGGCTTTGTGCCCACTGAGTGGCGCACAGCTAGAGTTATCCCGCTCCACAAGGGAGGATCCGCCTTGGATTCCGGGAACTACCATTCCATCAGTCTGACAAGCCTGATCTGCAAGGGCATGGAACGCATTATCATGGAACTTATAAACAAAGACATTGGCAACCTTCAGACACTGGACCCCACCCAGTTTGGGTTTGTGATGGGCCGATCTTGTCTTTTGAATCTGATTGACTTCTTTGAATCGGTCTTCAGAGCTGTGGATGAGGGTAAGGCGGTCCACACAGCCTATCTGGACCTCGATAATGCCTTCAAAACCTTCCCCCACTCTGGAATAAGGTCTCAGGTACAACCAGAGTGGTGGTAGTATTACCATGCCTGTAAGAAAGCTGCAAGAAATTGAAGAATTCTGTCAGCCTTTTCTGGGAAGTGCTTATATGTTCAGAACAATGAAGGTTTCTCTACAGTTCCTATATATTGTGGCTGTAATTTTTTGTTTTGGTTTTACTTTGTTTTAATTACTGATCATTGTCAATTAATTTTATTCCTCATTTTTTAATTTTGTGAGTGTGTATGAAAATAACACCATGTGAGAGGTAGTCACTATGGCTGTTGTGCAATGCAAGCCACAGTAGTTCAGAGAGCGAGAGACAGAGTGAGTGTTAAGAAATGAGCATAGAGTGGTAGGTCAAATACTTGGCTCAGAAGGTGACCTGTGTGCAGTCTATTGGGAGAGGGGTTGTATGATGAAAGCTTATTCACAAGAAAGCATGTCATACTGCTTTTATGCTCTTTTATGAACTGATTATTGAGTTATTCTTGTATTCACATTTTCTTTTTTTTTCTTTCTTTCTTTCTTTCTTTCTTTCTTTCTTTCTTTCTTTCTTTCTTTCTTTCTTTCTTTCATTTTATGTGCTGATTTCCAAAGATGTGACACAGGAGGCATGCCTCTGGTACCATCTAGCATAATTTCTTCACACTGGTGGCAGTGTTGACATTTAAGGTGATATAGGAAGTATTCAGACTCAGTCCATCCATCAGTCATCCCATATTTGTTGTCAGTAACTGGATTTAAACCCCATCTGTGTCATCATTCATCACAGTACATTTTGGGACTTTAAAGTTACTGGTAATTGATGAGGACTACCAATATTTATCAGCAATATCAGTACATTACCCCTGATTCCACAGAACTCTAAATTTTAAATTGTAAGCATTCAAATCACCCTAAGCAAGATTAAATATCACTTCATCGCTATCTGTAGAACAACGTCTGTGTTTTCTATTTTCCATGGTATAATGCCATAGTCAAAATTCCCATTAGTTCAAACACATTTATATTGGGGTACTTCATTTATTCATCAATAAATTGGCTTACCTACACTTCCAGTGGTTAGCATGGCAATCGCTTATTTGATATTATAAATGCCTACTTCATTATGCAGGGAGTTAACCATACTATTAAGGGCCTAAATATCCTTGATCTTATTCTCACAAATATTACCCTTTCCTGCATACCTTCATGTCTATCATATTCGTTTGTTAAATAAGACCATAGCTCTGAGCTTTATTCCTTTAACATTTGCAGTACTTCCTTTTCAAATAACTTCTTGTTTAGGGGCTTCTCAAAAGAAAACCTTCTTTAGTCATAAGCTGACCTAAATAAAGTCTGTCATAATCCTTGTCTGACTGACACTTCCATGAAAGCTGCTACCTATGCCTTTGACTTCAACTCACACTTAAATTACTGTATTGATAAGGCAGTCCATATCCACATCAAATATAATGGGTAATTTATAAACAAGACCATTTTGTAGAATGCCTATATAAATAAACTAAATAACAATGCAGCTTATAAGAGGTATCATTCTTCTCCCTGTAGGTGGCCATTTAAACAAACTAGAAAAAAAGCTAAGGATGGAGTTAGGAAGGTCAAAGCTTAACATAAACTTAAAATTGTTACTGAAACCAAAAATAACAAATCTTTATTTAAATATGTCAGACAATTAACTAACACAGTGCTATGTTCACATCTAGTCCAAAATAATATTACTCTCTCTGATCCAAAGGAAATATCCTAGCTGACAAGCTTAATGTACATTTTGATTCACTTCCTTCATTCTACAGATGCCAAACTCCCAGCTGCCCCTTATACTTATTATGGGGAAAGTCAACTTAGTGCTGTCAAAATGTAAGAGCATCCCATCCATGGGACACAATAATATTCCATTTTGCCTGAGTATCAGCGTCAAATATGGCCCCTACTGAACCCCTACTTACCCTGTTTAATATAAGCTTCTCTACTGGTCACATTCCAGCAGAATGCAAAATAGCTATTGCAATGTCATTGCTCAAGGATGGCCCAACAACAAACCCAGGTAAATTTAGACCCATTAGTTTCACTGGCATTATTTGTAATGCTATGACATATATTATCTCAGACCTCTTTAATCTGGATGTTGAAACTCTCTTAACTCTGAAACCTCTTCAATTCGACTTAGTCAAAAATAGGTCCTGCCACTTTAATCTCATTTACTTGTTTTGAAATGCCAACAAAGCAATGAATAGTTGTTATGCATTATGCATTGCATAGCTGAACCTGGCCAAGGCCTTTGGCACTAATTCTCATGCAGGCATGACTTGAGTGTTTTTATGCCTGAATATAATATAATATAATATAATATAATATAATATAATATAATATAATATAATATAATATAATATAATAAATAATATACATTGTGCAGTTATTATAATATAATAAATAATATACATTGTGCAGTTGGTTCTCTGACAGAGCCCATGTGATTAGAGTTGCAGGTACCATGTCTGAAAGCAAAAAGGTTACAGATGGTGTGCAGCAAAGCTCAGTGTTTGTCCTTTCCTTTTTGACATACAGACTTCCACGCCTATTTTTCACTACACAAATATGTAACATCATGTAGATTATTCATAATGTGATTCCGTAACGCCAGCATTGTACAGCAACATTATGTCAGGTTCATATAGTAAGAGTATATTTAATGGACATCTTATGCTGACCTGAAGCTGAATTTGTATATTGTGTATGGGGAGGGTATATATTGCATTCATAAAGCTGAGAAAAGTTAGTATGCAGCATACTTTGTTGTAGTAGGGGCATTAGGTGCATGAAAGCAATTAGTTCAACTTTAATCATTGCAGGTGAGAGGAAAGTATGACATCATGTTTTCAACCTTATGTAATGTCAGTGAAAACATTTTGTAGTAGCAAAGTGTCCTATGCTGCTTACAAAGAATTTCAGTAAATATGTGCAATGTTGTGTTACAGAATGGTTGGGGTATGTTATTAGCCCTGCAGTGACAATGAAACCTGTCAGGAGCTATTTTATCATTTTTTTTTGGTGGCTGAACTTATCTATGCAGCAGTACACTACTGAACACTTTGTTAAGATCCATGAAGTTTTATCTCCCATTTACAGTGCAGTGGATTGCAAGGGGATACACAATGTTCTCTTCATATATCACACACATCATACTGCAGAATATCATTGTATGATATCAATCAATTGTTTGTATTTTGCTAGAGTAAATAATTTGGCACTGTACATGCACTTTTAAGGATGTCTATATGTATTAGCATTCTATACCACAGAGTGAAGCACATTAAATATAATACAGCACATCAACGTATTCCAGTATCCTCATTAATAAGTCTCATTTTATGGTTTATCATGGCAAGCGGTTACAAATGTGGATGATTCATAAGTGCTTTATAAGGTATGTCACTACTCTTAACTACTAAAGGGAGACTAATGAGGTTTGGCTAGACTGCTTTATTACCATGCAATTTTGTGTTGTCATATGATCCTTTTTTTCAGCAGTGCTACTCTGAACATGCTCCAGCTCACATGCCGGACTTCTTTTTGAATGCATACTTAAAGGAAACATTCACAACTTACAGATAAAGTGTGTCTTCTTGTTTACATTCCTCTGACCACAGGATTTGTGATTCCCTCAGTGAGTGGATCTCATTCAGTCAAAGATGCTAGATAATCATAATCAGACTAGACTCCCCCAGAAGGAGAGAAATGCCAATCCTAAATATTTTTTCTTGTTTTTGTTTTATAAGCATTTGAAAATATCTTAGCTTGGTAATAATTAATGTTCTGCCTTACTGAACCTGGAGAAATACAATGAATGCATTTTTTTCATGCTTCATTTAGTAATGTTGCTTATTTATTAATGCCTGTGTCTGAACAGGTCCTTTTAACATACTTGTTCTCTGCATACCTTTCAGTTTGCAGACATAGAAAAGTTGGAAAAGGCTCTTAAAAACTAGGTTCATCTGGGCAGGTTAATAACTTAGAATTTGCATAACTAATAGCATAATTCCTTCCACTACCGGTAGGGTACAACTACTCAGAAAAGCAAGTTTAAAATAAAAAAAATAAAAAAACTGAGGAAAAAAAAAAGATGCAAAAAATGTAACCAAAATAATCATGCTTTAAAAAGGGACAGGTTGAAAAAGACAACAAAATGTATTAACAAAAAAAAAAAACTCTTAGTTAAGTGCTTTTGCCCATTAACCCAGATTTATTCAGAATTAACAGCTAAAAACAACCTTCCCTTTTTAGATACAATTCCAGTTATGTGATCCAAGTAATTAATTATATCTTATTACAAAAATATTTTCATTAGACAAATATGAAACATAAAATATATTATATTATAAAAACATTGTGATAATGGAAGAAAGCGATGAACTAAATTAATTTGTTAATATATTGGGTTTTTTTTTTTCTGATAATTCTGTAGACATTGTGGTGTAGTTTGTTTGGTTACAGTAAGATATCAACTGCTTACCATAGAAAAAGTACAATGAACTTCTCCTCTACTTCTGCCATCAGACATGGTTCATATCCACTCATGGCATTTTAGTACATTTCCTTCAAAGTCTATGTTTTGTTGGAAATCAGAAAGTGAAAATGGACTGACAATAAAAACAAAGGGTGGAAGATAGTGATTTGATGAGGAATCCTGTTGTCTGTTATAAATTTACTATAAATGACCAATTGGCAAATTACATTTCTGCATTCTGATTTAGGAGTATGTATTATGCAGTCATTCGTTTTTAAGCTTAAAATGCTTATAAATTAGAATAAATATAATGAAAATATGCATTGTCTAGAATAAGCAGATCAACAAAAATTACTCTGTGTAATGTTTTGGATACAGGGTTTCTTTCTTAAAGTGCCCTCTATTGTTCCTGATGCATTGCTAATGGCAATCTTAAGCCCAAGACAGAAAAAAATGCAGCAGACCACATCTACAACAGGATTCTAACACAAGTTACATTTTCCTGTCTAAAGCAGACCACGATTGAAAAAAAGTCTGAGCATATCAACTTAGAAAGAAAAAAAGCACAAAGTGCCCTTATGGCCATGCTTAGTTATGTGTGCTAACCCTAACCTTAAACCTGCCATTGCTCCTAACCATAACCATATATATTATCTTAACAAAAAACCCTTTATCTAGCATAACCACTATTGAAATTATCTCTGAGGATTTTGATTTTGGTTAAGAGAATGTTTGTTCTCTTTTGCAGTCAGTTTAGTTTCAATGTTGTTGTTTGTTTCACTCATGTCAAGTTTTGAGGTTTCTGCATGTTGCTGAATGATAATAGATGAGGGTGCATGCAGTTTCTTACCATCTAAAAAAATAAAACACATCTTTTTTGCAGGGTTTAATTATTTATACTAATTCTAAGATTGCGCAAACATGGGGTATATTTTTCCCAACCCCGGGATTTGTGCAATCTAAAACACCTGTCTATCAGCTGCCTATTTGACCAAGTGCAGTCCACTAGGCAGCTATCAACCTAATACTCATTCAGCCTGGTGACTACTACCTATAAATATATATATATATATATATATATATATATATATATATATATATATATATTACATACATATAACACCACAACACAATTGGTGCCCGAAGCATAAGCAGTGTATGGACTAATGATAATATTCACACCAAAAAATCCAGCATACAAAATAAATCCACCAGTTCCATTTTATTGTGATAAGTCCACACATGGTTAAAAGTAACAAGCTGAGCAAAGCAGATGGGTTTCACCCACTGGTGTCATCAGTGCAATAAGGAAAAACACCCATTCTAAATTTAAATCCCATTCACTTAAACCATCAGCTTCCTGTAAATTTCAGCTGCTCCATATACAGAGTGTGAATATATATATATATATATATATATATATATATATATATATATATATATATATATATATATATATATGTTTTGGATCCTCACTAAAAACATACATACTAATGTAATCAAAACCAATCAAAATGCATACTTTTACCAATATTCATTTAAGCCTGGCCTATACATAGCTCACAGGTTAATAATCCATAACTTTGCCATATGATCCAATGATTGATGTTTATATAAATTAGACATACATTTACTCCAACAAAATCCAAACCTGCAAAAATAAAGTGTGCTGAAACATGTTCAAGTTTATGCTTGTAAAATGCACTTACTTCCAGGGAGCTTACAATTAATATCTCTAAGGTGAAACTCTATCCTACTATTAAACACCCTAGAGTTTTGACATACATAAAACACCCTGCATTGACAAACTGCCACATAAATTACCCATTTTGTATTTCAAGTTATCAGCTGTCTAATTGTATAGACCTTAGGAGTATTTTCTGATGTGAAAGATTTGGTTCTGGAGACAACCTTGCAGTATAAACAATTACTACATTTATTACTGCCAACGCTCATATTTCTACTAAAGTGTTCCTTATCCAAAGCCATTTTTGTTTACCAAGAAAGATATTCTCCAATATGTTTACCCCTACTGTAATCAAAACAACACCCATTATTTAAACATTGGTCAAAAAACTCATTTGTTTTAAGTGTTTGTCAACCACTTTTCTAATCTGAAAATTGTTTATATATTTATACCATAGGTAGTAATAAAATGAAGCACTGATGCCCCTTAAATTTGAATATTACTCTCATTCTTAGTAGTTAATAAAATATCCATTTTAGTATTTGAAGTATATTTCTTGCTTGTTTCACTAAAGAGACATTATAACCTCTCTTAATAAATCTATTCTGCATTTTAATTGCCTCAAATTCAAAGTCACCCTAATTACTACAAATATGTCTTAAACATCAACATTGTGCTCTAGGGATGTTTGTAACAGTATGCCTTACATGGAAATTGGTAGCCTCAAATAACGCATTCTTTGTAAATGTTTTTCTATTTAAATTTATTGCAATTGTGCCATCAACCAACTTTGTAATATTAATATCAAGGAAATCAGTGTTAAATCAATTCTCCCTGCAAACTATAAGCGGAAATCATTAGAGTTCAGATATATAACAAAATGATTCAATGCCTCCATTGTGCCCAACCAAACATACCAGGAATCATCCAAGAAATGGAGCCACATGATCAGCTCATTTTGGAAGGTGCTTGTATTGTTATTAATCAAACCCTGTTCCAAAACCCCATGAGGGGGTCAGCATAAAGGTGAGCAAAGGTTGTACCAATTGCAGATAACACTCAGTACCAAAATAAAAATAAATCATTATGTTCAAGAGCTATCTTTATAAGCCTTAAAAAAAATTCAGAATGTTCCTTTGATTATAGAGCTGAGTTTAAAAGCCGGTATCTAACAGCTAATAATCCACCTTCATGGGGTGTAAGATTGTTCAGTAAAGTACAAAGAAAGGAATTATTGAGGACCTGCAACTCATCTGTAAGTTTTAGAAACTCCATGGAGACTCTTAAATATGCTTTTACTAAACTTAACAAAGGTTTTAACTGATTTTCTAAGTATATAGACAGTGGTTCTCTTAACAAGCCATGTCCTGATGCAATAGGTATCCCAAGTGGACTGGCTGCAGATTTGTGTATCTTTGCTAAGATGTAAAAATCTTTGTGGTTTAGAATCCTTCACCAACAGCTGCTGTACTAAAGCTTCCATAATTAAAACTTTATTTCTAGCCCCCAACAAGAACTTATCTGTTATGTTCTTAAAATCAAGAAGTAGATTTAACAATAGCCTAAAATAAGATCTTCTGTCATAAAGTTGTCTCCTAGCTTCATAGGTTCATAGGTAGGTACTAGGCTATCAGCCCTAGAGCCTATACAAGCCCAGCCGAAAAGGTACCCTGGCTTTTGCCACCCAAGAAAATTATTTTCTTGTGCCACTGTCGAGTAGAGCCACAGAAGTGATCCCCAGGGTGAATTTCCTATTTGTCATCCAATCATCAAAAATTTTCTTGAAGAGTACTAATGAGGAGCTGTGTTTGATATAGATAGGTAGTTTATTCCAGAGTATGGGAAGTCTCTGGGACAGGAATCTATCCCTCCGGCATGTTCTGTTTATTGTGGTGACAAGGTTTAGGTCCCTAGAGCGGGTAGCTCAGAGGGATTGGGACTTCTTTAAGTGGAGCATGTCCAACAGCTCTGGGTTTCACATAGCTTTGTATGTTAGGCAGAGATCACCTTTGAGTAGGCAATATGCAATGGAGTAAAGCTGGAGTTTTTTGAGACGGTCTGCATAGAGTATCTGTTTGATGATGGTAATCCTCTTTGTGAGGTATTTCTGTGGCCTTTCCAGTTGTTGTAGATGTCTTGTGAGGTACATACCAAAAGGGCCATTGTACTCTATAATGGATCTAATGAGTGATGAGTAGAGGGGAACAATGAGCTCTTTTTTTCTGGATGAGAAACCTTTTGTGATGAGGAGTGCCACATAGAAGGATTTCCTGACCACTGTAACAATGTGATTATCAAAGGAGAAACTACTGTCCACCTGTGTCCCAAGGTCTCTTATCACACTTTCGGTGTTAAGTATACTACCGCCTATGTTGTAGTTCATGGGTACAGAGTTTTTACCAAAGGGGATGACAATGCACTTTTTGGCATTGAGCTTGAGGCCATGGTTTGACACCAGGTATCTGTCTCAGTGAGGCCCTTTTGTAGGATGTCCACATTGTTAGGAGTTTCGATTATGGCTCCTAGTTTGCAGTCATCTGCGAACTTCGTTAGCCAAAGACCGTCATCCTCATAATCAACATAAATCCCATAGCACTATAGCCCCGCCCTTATCAGCCTTAATCACCACTATTAGGTCATTCATTGTTAAATTATCTAAAGCCTGTTTTTCAGTTTGACTTACGTTACTACCATCATACCTAAATAAAACACTTTGGTTAACATGTAAATCATGTAAAATATGCTGTTCAGATAGGGAGGGCCAAATCCAAAACCTTTATTAAGTACACATTTTTCACTTTCAGTAAGCTCACATGTAGTCAAATTCACAACTAAATTATTTTCAGCATCATCAGTCACATTAGTCACACATTAGTCATAGTCAAGTCTTGACCAAGCTCCTGGATGTGTGTCTAATGCTTTATTTAAGATAAAAAAATCCACATTCCAACTACCACATTTGAACAGCAGGTTTTATGTGATTTATTTTGTTTTTTTTTATTCTGGTATTGAGTGTTATCTGCAAACAAAGGGAACTGCAATTGGTAAAAAAAAAAAACTAAACCCAAAAATAAATAAATAAATAAAACAAATAAAGGCCATGCTATTTGGAACAGACTACAACATGTCTGAAGCCCCCAACACTTTAACAATTGAAGACATTAACGACATTCCAATCAGCTCCAGATCAGTCTAGGTTTAATAAAGACAGAAACTTTGCAGTAATCAAATTCAGACATTATATGATAAAAATGTGTTTTTTATGCAATAACAAGGTCATTAAAAACCTTCAAAATTATGTATTGCAGAAAATGGTCAATATTCATTTTGTTTCCTTGCAGATTCTTAAGCATGTGTTCATTTTAAATAAAATGTACATTATTGGACTGAAAAGTGATTTTGGATTAATTACAGGCATTTTTAAGAGAAAGTACATTTATTAACTGGAGCATGGATACCTAATAATGTTACATGCAGTAATCCGTTTTTTCAAAAGTCATTGTTCTGGATGAATTTGTTCAGATGTGACTATTTCTTGATATTCCACATGTGAAGACATGATAAAGGCATGTTCAAGAGGAATTTGTTAATTTGGAAATATCAATATAATAGAAGAAGGGAAAATCATTCTATTTTTAAAGTTATAAAACTCAAATGACCTTCATGATGCTGATATAAAAATAAATTATCCAAAGACACCAAAACAAAGCTGACTGTGAATATATTGAGTAATGTATTTAGTGTTTATATCTTCAGCATTAACAGACTTAAAGGAAAACTCCATCTTAGCACTTAAAACATGTTTTTCATTGTATCTTTGTTTACTGAGTTATTTTAATGCCTGACTAATCACTGCAAGTACTTCTTTTACAATTTTAATGGGTTACCCAGAAAATGGAGGATGATGGGGCCTGCCTTAATAACATACTCTTGTTTTTTTGCTTTCATTCCTTCTACCCAGAATACATTGCAAGCCCTCTTTATATGAGGCATGCTAGACATAAGGAAGTGGTGCTTTCTCATGCCATTAAGATAAAATGGTAGGACTGTGAGGCACTGTCATCTAATACACCTTCTGTAACAGAGATACTTCTATTTGTCTCTGACTGAGTCTCATTTATATGTTTTCCAGAGCTTGTTCTATACTATAAATAGCTGTTAGCTACTTCCATAAAAAGAAAGTTGGCAAATAGAAGGTTTTTGTAAAGGGAGTCTTTTGTAATTCTAAAAAAAATTGACAGACCTTCCTCCACACTGCCACGCTGAGGTGTGAAAACGCACACTGCAGTAAATGATACTTGCTGTATCATGATAAGTAGTAGGACTCCAAAGTAAGTCTGTCTGCTCCTTCCCAATGTCTTCAGAGGAAGTTTCTCTATCTGTCATGAATGATTCAGAATTAAAATGTGCTTTATTAGTTCACTAAATTTTTTTTGTCATGGTTACCCTCCTCTTTTTCTATTTCATATTTATTTATACTTTGGTTGCCAAGAAAGTGAACTGGTCCCAGAACCATTTTCAGCTACAACTCGTGCTACATTGGCAAAGATAATAACAAGTAATAAATGCACTTAGCAATGCAAAGAAGAAAAATACTGACATAAAGACATTGACAAAGACTGCATGTCAACACATAGCCAATGTGTGACAGCGAATAAGTAAAACATTAAGCAATAGTTGCTAGAATGTATACATTAATAATGCTTAGCTCTACTATGTTAACTTTATTATAAATAACAAATTGCATGCACCTATATTATATAATAGCATGTGTGTGTGTAGATAGATCCCTATCAGTTGATCAAGTTTTCAGAAACTTCAAATTCATATCGGTGAGATGATATGATTGAATTGTGTAAAACCATAAGCTTTTGAATGCAGATCATGGTACAGTAAGGATCAGGAAATTTATCATTTTCTTCAATGTAGTGAGATCTTGGAGTTGGTGTATATAATTTACAGGATATATGTGTGGCGCAGACAGATTTTTATTTTTAACTTTTGAGTTTTCAGAAATTCTATCATATCATCTCACCAATATGAATTTCGAGTTTCTGAAAACTCAATCAACAGACATGGATCCATGTATATACATAAAGTACATGTGTACAAAAATGTGTGTGTGCGTGTGCGTGTGCGTGTGTGTGTGTGTGTGTGTGTGTGTGTGTGTGTGTGTGTGTGTGTGTGCATAAAAATGTATGCAGCATGTAGAATACTATATTTGGGATGCAGTACTGTTTAAATGCACATGCCTGACTGTGTGTGTGTGTGTGTGTGTGTGTGTGTGTGTGTGTGTGTGTGTGTGTGTGTGTGTGTATGCATTTAAACACTAAGTACTTCTGATTTCCTTTTGTTAATGTTTTTAATTTAATGGCACATGAGATGGTAAATGTATGGTAAAGTAAATTCAGTTGTATATTATGTTTACCATCAATGGTCATAGTTCCTTTATGGATTACAAAATGCTCATTCAATCTACCACTGTGAATACTGACTCAATGTCAGTGGGAATCTCTTGATCTATGAAAGAGGAGTATTTAGTTCTCCTCTTCTCTGCAACAAAAGCAATGGAAACATTTCCACAACTTTCTGTCTTTTCTATAGCAGCTGCTGTGTTCCTGATATTAGCAGGATTTGTTCTCCATCTAAGATAGGCAGCAGTACCTAACTGGGTAAACTGCAGATTGATCTGTATCCATGGTATGTCATGCATGCAGAGATGAATTCCTCTGCTAGGTTAGTGAGAAGTTAAGCTTAAAAAAGTAGGTTGATTCCAAAGCAAGGAAATAAAAGTTGTAAAAATTACAAGCAGGATTCTGGTACCTACACAATACTGGAACCATATTATAGGGAGAAAAGCAACCTAATGATTGAGTTAAACTGTAGAAGAGGGCAAAGTTTTCCTTTAATCAGAATAAAATCACAACATATATCTCCATTTTATATGCCTAGTGTAAAATCACATGATAAATCAGATGTTAATTCATATAAACCACATTTGTCTACCTTCAAATAAATAACCCTAAAAACACAAACTAGTGAAGGCAAAACAATATTTAAAGGCTCATAAAATACATGTTTAAGAATTTGTAACCTCTCATTAAAAAAAAAAAAACACTTAATATTAATTCTCATTAAACCCCAGATTATAATTTGCCTTTAACCTAAGCAGCCATTCTTGTTTGACTTGTTTTTAAAGTCCCCTTTCTGTAAGTCAACAGATAAATGTTCAATTACAAAAAATAACTAAATAAATAAATACATAAATAAATAAATCCATTGGAAGTCAGGGTATGTTTGTACAATTACCATTGCATAGCTTTATAGCATACAGTTGCTCCTTCACTCTGTTTACAAGGGTTCTACTGGTCATTCCAACATAAATAGCTGGACAATGTAAACATCTGGCAATATGAACTACCCCAAGATTGTTGCAATTAAATTGACAAGATGGATGTTTTTTTCACAAAAGTTCATATCTATTACATGGCCCCTCAAAAATATATCTACAGATTTCACAAGTACCACATTTATATGCACCTTTTACTTTTTCTATCAATGGTAATTCTGCTATAGTATTATCATCAATATTTCTGTAATACTTGTATTTTCCCTAAAATAATAATTATTTCTTTCTCTAACAACTTTACTTAACTCTTATGTTTACACTCAATACCTTCCAGTTATTATTAACTGCCTCCCCAATGCCTATACTATGTAAAATCATGTTTAGGGAAAAAGATGTCCTATAAGTATTTTTATTTCTCTTAGAAGTAGTAGTAACTAATGGTTTTCTAAGTATATGTGTAAACATAAATTTCTTTAATGGCAGAAATGAGAGCAATGTGGAAAAGGGATACCTAAACATTCCAATAGTAATAGGAGCAATGGGTCTTATAAAAAAGAATTTACAATCAAGCTTAGATGTGTTACTGATACTTGTAACTCTGCACAAACTACAGGAGTCATTACTGTGCACACCGTGAGTCCAGCAAAGAGCACTTCTGGCTAATATCAAAGACTGAAACGTACTAATTTCAAGAACTTTAATCGTACTTTGACTTAGGAATGGGGTCCATTCCTGTCAACGTATTTGAAACCCAAAAGACTTGGAGAAATTAAAAAAGGTATAAATTGTTACCTGCAAAAGGCAACTTCTACTTCTTAAATTTACTAGCAGAATTCAATCTGTTTTAACTACACTTACATTCAGTACTTTCATTTCAGCATTTTTCATTAACAAACATATCCCATAACATTCCTCTGGACCAAAAGTTCAGACAACATCCTTTCACAACACTTCCTTAAATAAATCTTTCTTACTTCCTGCAATCAATCTTATATCTAATATTATATTGAATAAACATATTACATCAACTATAATCTGATCATGCCATTTCAAAGTAACCTAATCTTTTAAAATAATTTTTCATATTCTTTACAATCAGAGCAACAGTATGTATATTATCCCTTTTGTTTTGCTATTTGTTTTTCAGGCACTTTTTTTTTATTATAGCTCAGATTGGGTCTTCCCACCTTCCTCTTATTCTGTCACAGAGTCCATACTTTCATTTTCAGCAAATCATACTTAATTTCTAATGTAACACCTTTGTTTTGTGTGTTAGATAACAAAATAGTTCTATCCTTTCATTATGCTCCTCCTCTTTAATCCAATATTATGCTTTTATTTAATATAATATTATAATAATACTAGCACTAAAATATTAACTTCTAAGCAATGCTTTACTATAGGTACCTCCTTTATTTTAGTATACCTTAAAAAAAAAATTGGAAAGACGTCACTGATGATGTCATGTTCGCATGTCCTTGGCTTCCTCAAGAAAATAAAGCTGTGTAACAGCCACTGTTGATAAGAATTCAAATTTGCATCCTTTCCTTTCAAACGTACCTATAATAAAATTGATATTTTGTAAGAAATTACTTTGTCTTGTGGTCACCCTAAAGGTTTAATGTTTTGTCCTCTGGGAATATTTTTCTTCAAAAAGGTCAAATGATTACTTCTAAAATATATGTAGCTGTTGAAAAATGTGTTTTATGTATATTCTACTTTTAAAACATTTGTTTTTATAATCTAATTCAATAGTAATATCCAAAAAAGTTGACTTTAAATTCTGTTTCACCTAAAGTAAACCTTAGAAAACTATTGGAGTTTTTAACTGTTTGACAAATACTTTGCAATATTGTTCTGTGCCTTTAAAAATGAAAAGCAATTAATTCATAAACCTTCTATAAAAACAAAAGTCAGAGGGCTGTAATCATATTTCAGTAATATATCAGTGTCCCACCAGCCTAACATCAAATTGCAAAGGTTGGTGACACCAATGATGCCATGGCTACTCCACAGTCTTATCGATAAAATGTCATATCAAAATAAAAAAAATAATTTCAAAATAAGATGAAGTAATGTAGAGTATTAATTAATGTTCACACTAGTAAAATCTGTAAACTTGGTTAAAAACAATCTAATGAATTTCACACCTTCAACCTAGGGTATACTAGATAATGAAGAGTTAATATTAGTGGTATGCAAAACAGATTCCTCCCCTGAAATTTAGTAGTTGTTCAACTTGTCCCAAAATTCCCACAAATCCTTAATTTCAAAAGGCAACTTCTATACAATTTGGTTTAAAATACTGTCCAAATATAAAGACATGCCTTCTGTAATACAACTAGGAGCAGAAAAATCGGGTCTAAAAGATAACCTGCTCATATCTTTATGAATGTTATGAATTATAATAAGCACTCTAATCCTAGGATTTTCTGTGGTAAAAACTCTAACAAAGAACGATCAATGGTACCACTAACAACCAAACTGTGTAAGTCAGAATTAATACAATGGCACCTTTTGTACATTTCTACCAAGGTCAAGGGGTAATTATTCACTGTCATTGGTTAGTGTATTTTCAAGTGAAATAAATTGATCACTTTGATACATTACTACCAATTCTTCTCCCTTGGCTGCATTCAAAAAACTTAATTTTCTGTGTTGATGTAAATTGTACAGTGACTTTTTTCCAAGTGGCTCAAATTTAAGCATCATAGTTGAGGTTTCATTCCAAGTACTTCACAAATGTCCTTCTCACAAAAATAGTCAAATGTCTGCATAGTTGAAAGAAGGGGGGTTAAACACAGAGGGTTTCTTAAACCCTTGAACATACATTTTATTGCTATGTAAAATGTATTCTAAATGTAATTTTCTTGTATATAATTTAGGTTCAGTGAGCATTTTAAAAATATTCATTTTGATGTTAGGAATACACTTGAATCCCAATTCCAACAGTTCTAACTCTAAGGGATTATATTGTTCTCAAGTCAAATTAAATATTTTAGTGGTAGCTGTACCAGTATTTATTTGGGCATCCTCTGTCCCTGTCCTTGACCTCTCCCTCTCATTCACCTGTTGATTCTTGTCCTTCTCTTGTTCCAGTTTCTATGGAGTTTATGTTGGCACAATTCCTTGTTGGGAGTCCAATGGTGAGAGAACACAACTAAAAATATAGGCCTGATAAGCATCAGTCAGTATCTCATTGGCATTCTGATTCTTGAAACCTAACCATTTCAACCACCAGGGATAGTGATTACAATTAGAGGAAAAACCTCCTTTGTTGACTTCAATGGAAAGGTTACTTTACTTCAAGAGAGATGATACATTGTCTCACATCTCTTAAGAGGCATAAGCAGAGTGGTCCCTGCAAATTAACTTTTTGCTTAAAAACAATAAGTCTTTTCACACTTTTCAATGGAAATTTCCATTATTGTTAAGTAAAACAAAGGATTCTTTAAATGGCAATCTAAGATGACAACTTCATCATGAAGAGCCTGTCTATTCTCATATGTAAAGCCATGAAAAAAATAATCATGGGTGTGTTATATGATGTAATACGTAAACTTCAGACACTGGATCCAACTTAGTTTGGATTTTTTAATGGCAGATCATGCCTATTCTTCAAGAAAGTCATCAAAGCAATGGAAAGGTGCAAAATAGTACATACTGTCTACTCTGACCTGACCAAGACATTTGATGCAATAACTCACTCAAATATTGTAAATAAGCAAATAAAATTAGATATGAGCCCCTATGTCACCACTGGATAGTCAGCTGGCAAACAGATAGGACCCAATAAGTCAGAATAGGGTGAGTCTACCACCAATAAATGGCAGGCCACTAGAGGGGTCTCATGGGGCTAATTGCTGTGGCTGTTCCTCTTTGACATGTACTTGCTGATATCAAAGCTAATGTCAAAGGCCTCAGTCTGACTAATTTCACAGATGATTGTAATCTAAGTACAGCCATGGAATCCCCCAATGACACAAATATTCACCCCTGAAAATTTCTTCATTGATAATACTCAGAGTGGTCAATGATTTGGGATCACATGTAGACAGTGACTTGGTCTTTGACAACTATGTGACTAAGGTAGTAAGGAAACCATGCTATGTTGTGCAATATATAAGCAAGGGTAAGGCATCCAGGTTCAAAGATATTATCGTTCCATTGCACTCAGCTCTCATTAGACCTGTGATTGAGTAAAATACTCGTTTCACTATGTATGTGACCAGGCAGATTTACTTCAGTAGATCGAATGTCCACATACACAAAACGCTTATTACCAAGCTAAGAAATCCAAAAGTCTAAAATAATGAAACTAAACTTTATCGAAAGTTATAATAGTGAAACATGTACAGTGCATATCCAAGAACACTTGGACTTCTTGAATGGAGATCGCTGAGCAAAGACAATGGGTGCTGCATTGAAACACTTGAATAAAATTTAAGTATACTGCTCTCAAGGGTTTTCAGGGAGGTGCACCCCCACACCCCCTGAAAACTATATACACCAACTCTGAGATTGCGCTACAGTGGAGAAAAGGGTAAATTTTCAATCCAAACTGTGTTGCAGTCTTATTTGGAAACATTGAAAACAGTATACTTTAATTTCAATCAAGTGTTTCAGTGCAGCACCTATTCTCTTTGATCCGCAATCTCCATTCAAGAAGTTTGAGTGTTTCTGGACATGTGCAGTACATATTTTATCATTACAGCTTTCAATAAAGTTTACTCTCATTATTTTAGACTTTCGGTTTTCTCATTTTGGTAACAAGCATTCGGTTATGTGGATGTTCGATCTGCTGAAGTAGATCCGACAAGGCATATGCAATGATTGGAGCATTGCAGCATCCACAGAGATTCATTACCCAAATAACACATGGTGTAGTCAACATGCCCTATGTAGACCACTTCAAAACTTTATCCTTATACTTGGTCTCCTAGAGATTGCTACGAGGTGATCTATGCCTCCCTACAAAGCATCTTCTGATCCAGCCTTAATGAACCTGTCGCACACTAGCAAGACAAACTGTATCAGAAACACATGATTTCAGAGACCTCAGCCACACCTGCAACATAAAATAACATGCTAGAGAGAAAGATATGTGTGAGAGACTTTCCCTTCTCTGGAACACTTTCCACTCATTTGAAACAAAGTTTTTCCCTACAGTTATTCAAGCGCAGTCTGGATCAGCAGCTGGGGAATTATAAATTTAACCCTGGCTTGGCCTGGCACCTATGCCCATATTAGAAAGACAGAACTTGAAAAAGCTCAACCACCAATGTCCAAGTGATTTATAAACTGCAGAAAACCTATGTGATCCAAACCACTCCATTACATTTGAGTAGAATGGCTAGATTTAAAAAGGCAAGTAGTGTTAGCCTAGTAATCACTATAACTCTATAATATTATAAAACCTTAGCAGCTTTCCTCTGAATACATATTATTGTCAACACATCCCTTTAATACTTAGCCTTTGCTGGATGGTATTATATTTTCACATTCTACAGTGTTGTAGCTGGACTGGTCTTGCTTCAACTATATCTGCATTTTGTGTTGTGTTACTACAAGCATGACTGGAAAAATACCAATATCAATACAGCTATGAACAAAAGAGCATTATTTTTAGAGTTTTTGTGCATTGCCATCCATGATGCAGTATGGAAAATACGAGAAACATTTTCATTACAATCCCTCTTTACTAACAGGTTTGAACAATCAAACAAAAGAAAGCAGAAAAGCACAATGACTAGTTTCATTGTGAAAACCACAACTTACAGATATTTTTTCATTATGAAAACTTAATGTATAAAACAAGACATACTGTATACCAAAAGTGCTGTGCAAGATCCTTGGATTATAGTGGTTTAGAAGAAATTAACTAGGACTCACAGATAAAATGTTTTTTCAGAACTCCCATTTAATTTAGATCATGTTACCCCCATGTTGAGTTGAAGTTCCCATTCATCCTACACTACAATGTATTGACTCAAGGATTCAAGAATGATAAATATTCACAGGTTGCACCTCCCCTTTGATGTTGTCTGCCATTGTAAACATTTATGATTCACCTGTATATTAGGATAACAGACCCTCAAGAGAGTGCAATTTGATTTTTTGTCTATTTTTGAATTGGATGGTTAAACTTGCTCTTTTAACCTAGGCAGCACACAGTATTGCAAGCTGAAGTATTTTTGCCAGTGGAGATAATATTATAGCTTAGAAGAGAGACTTTGGAGTGATTGAGTATCAGTTTTCGGTACTTTCTTGCTGTACGTTTTCCACCTAAATGCAGATTTTCCAGCATTTATTGTGATTTAAAAGCTTGTTTTTTTCACATATTGTACTTAATTGACTGCCTGCACTTTTAAAAAGTTGTTTTTTGTTTAAATAATTTGTTTAACTGTTGTGGGCTACCCACTAAAGTGTGATAGCCTTTGCTGATCGTTTGTAGTCATTTAAAGCTGTTTTAAGTGTATTTTTTACTGTTTTTGCCTTATCTTTTCAAAAAAACAAACAAAAAAAATCCTTGTTTCCCACCTTTCTAAGCTAGTATAGTCCAGTTTTCAGGCTAGTGCTGAATTCAGGGCTGTGATACTAGTTTCTGAGTTGCCCATAATGTACTTGGATAGAAGGAAGCTTCTCTCTTCACCTGTGGGAGAGGGGACCTTTGAGCAGCCTATCTGTCCCTGAAGGAGTGGTTCCAGCCCAGAAGTTAGTAGTTTATTGGCCATTCTGGGCTAATATCTATCTCTTTCATTTCCCCTACTATAAAAACTGTATTTGCATGGTTTTGCACGCCGGGCAGTGCCAGTTAGCTATGGTTAAATTATTCCCGGCTCCACTAAGTCTCCTCTTCAGTTTTTCCCCTGGAAACTAGTCTAACTCTCAATCTAATCACTCAAAAAGCATCCTACAGCCCAGCACTTGCTCAGACCTAATAGCAAGCACTAATATACACAGACACTTGATTGCCCAGCAGGGCAAGATTCTTTATTCACCCCTCACCAACCAAGCGACTAAGCAGCTCACCCTAATATTCAGGCATGACCAAAGGTCAATTTCAGGTGCACTCTCCAGTCCATCTGGTGATTTTGGGTATCCTGAGGCAATGTTACAACTGCCTCATGTACACAGACAACTCCCTCCTCCTACCACAAAACACTAACATATGTGAGAGATGCAATTATACAGCCAGACTGGAAGCTAAGCTGTCTCCACCAAAGACTGGAACAGACAGTCAAGAGGGGAAGGTTAACACTTGCACCACACCTTCAGCCACACACAGACCTACTAAAACAGCACTGGAAAAAAATACACATAAATACACAAAATCATGCTAGGAGGCTCTAAATAAAAACCTGCAAAAGTATCAGAGACCTCCAAAGCAGACACCCAAACAACCTGCACCTCTCATCGCAAACCAGACAACACATAAAACACAAAATCAGTGTGCCGCACAATCACAGCCCTTAAGGCTAAATAACATACCTAACATACTAGTAATAGGTGAGTCTATAATCAGGCACACTGATGTCCCACTCACTAGGCTGGACAAGCAGAAGGTTACTGTTGGTTGCCTGTCAGGAGCCAGAATCCTCCACATAACACAAACACTCAGGTCACTCCAAAACAAGTACAAATATGACTCTATCACTGTTCATGTTGATGTGAATGACCTGAGACGTACCTCCCTGGAATACATGAAAAGAGACATGGAAGAGCTCTCTGATCATGTAGTCCAGGCTGGTATGACCCTGACCCTGAGTAGCATCCTGCCCTCACCAAGAATGATACCTCAGTATAAAGAAAAAAATATCAATTTCAACAATTGGCTAAGCTTCTGGTGTCATTCAAAGGAGATCCAGTGTCTGTCAGCCTGGAGAACATGCTTGACAAGCCACATTGCTTCGCAAGAGATGGCTTGCACTGGTCAACCCTAGG
The DNA here is from genome assembly GCF_019279795.1 of Protopterus annectens. NCBI lineage: Eukaryota > Metazoa > Chordata > Ceratodontiformes > Protopteridae > Protopterus > Protopterus annectens. Next base: position 1,603,264,090 of record NC_056735.1, on the reverse strand, counting down.
CTTTTGAATACTGGCTAAGGCTCTTGCCGCCCCCATAGTGCCTTTTTTAGGCAAGGCTCAAAAGTCAAACCCACCTCCGTAAATAGCATAATTAACAAAAAACTGAGGGTTATGCTACTCAACGCCAGGAGTTTAAATCTCAAAATGCACGCGCTTGTAGCACTCCTCATGATGGAGAACATCGACGTCTGTGCAGTAACTGAAACCTGGTTCAAGGCTCCAGAGAGCACCCCAGCACTACCGGACTACAACTCATACCACATGTTTTGGCCACAGAACTCGGACCAAAACACAAAAGGAGGGGGTGTATCCATATTCATCAAGGATACCTACACCTCCAGGTTAGTGGCACAGCATGATACCATTGAGATCGTCCATGTGCAACTAACATCGGGCAAATTTGCAATGCAAATTGTGGCCTGCTACAGATCACCATCCATGACCCAGGACCACCACTCCACCTTTCTGGAGACACTGGAAAATATGAATGTCCTACCAAACACCCTGATATTGGGCGATTTCACTTACCCTACCATTAACTGTGAAAACTACTCGAGTGCAAACTCCCAGGCCCAGCGCTTCCTGGAATTCATTAACAGAAAATTCCCTGGATCAGCTGGTAAACTCCCCTACCAGAGGTGAAAACATATTGGACCTGGTCATCACCAACATGGGTGACAGGTGTTCCACAATGGAGGTCAACCCGTCACTGGTTAGATCAGATCATAAACTAATCACGTTGGATGTCCACATCCCACCACTTCCCCCAACTAAGGAAACCACAGTAAAAAACTTTTCTAAAGCAAACTTCACCTTACTTAAGACAGAGGTGGTAAGTCTCACAGCCCCCACGCTAAAGGATAATGCTGCCCATGATGCAGAAACCTTTACAAATGCACTCTATGAGCACCTACAAGTATGCATGGATTGTGCCATCCCTAGAAAAACCAAGACTCACTCCTCTAAGAGAAGGAAACCAGTTTGGTAGACCCCTGCAATAAACAGGCTATACAATAGAAGGAGGAAACTAGTTCAGAAAAAAAGCAAATCCCAAGAAGGAAAGACATCCTTGATCAGTATCAGTAAGAAACTAAGGTCCCTCATAAAATCATCCAAGGCTAACTTCGAAAGAAAAATAGCCAAGGATTCAAAAGATAACCACAAAGCCTTCTTTAGCTATGTTAAGAGTCTAAGTGGCAACTCACAGATATGCACTGAACTAATGCAAAATAGCACAAAATATACTGAACCTACTGATATTGCCAACATCCTGGCAGATAGATTCAGTGCAAATTTCACCCTCAAAAGGGCCCACAACAATACCAGAAAAGTGTAGTGTCCTGGAAATAACAGATGCACAGGTGAAAACAGCCCTTTCAAAAGCCAAAAACATAGCATCAGTGGGGCCAGATGGTGTCCCAGGCTGCGTCTTGCATGAACTACAGAACGAACTAACCCCCCCAACTAAACATGCTGTTCTACCTCTCCACAGGCTATGTGCCCATAGAATGGTGCACAGCAACAGTTATTTCTTTCCACAAAGGAGGGGCCACAACTGACCCTGGTAACTATCACCCCATAAGCCTGACTAGCCTGGTCTGCAAGGCTATAGAGTGCATCATCATGGATTTTATTAACAAAGACATTGGGAACCTCCAAACACTTGACCCGACCCAGTTTGGCTTTGTTAAGGGTGGATCATGCCTACTAAACCTGGTTGACTTCTTCGAGGCTGTCACCAAGGCCGTAGATGAGGGAAAGTGGTTCACACAGCCTACCTTGACCTCGCCAAGGATTTTGACACCATTCCCCACTTGGGTATTACAGAAAAACTCACCAGCCTGAACATAAACCCTTACATCATGAGATGGGTTGCCAACTGGCTTACAGACAGAACTCACATGGTAAGAATAGTGGGCTCCAGGTCCGACTCTAAACCAGTCACAAGTGGTGTCCCACATGGATTGGTCCTGGGACCCCTACTGTTCAGCATATACTTTTCAAAAGTGCAGGCAAACACAGGAGGACTATGACTAACCAAATTCACTGATGACTGCAAACTGGGAGCCATAATTGTCTCTCCAGCTGACGAATTACCACATAGGTGGCAGCCCCCTTAATACAGAAGAGGTAATAAGAGATCTGGGGACCCAGGTAAATAGTAATCTCTACTTTGACAATCATGTTGCCAAAGTAGTTATGAAATACTTCTATGTGGCCCATCTAATTACTAAAGGGTTCACATCTAGAAATAAAGAGGTTATAGTGCTCCTCTACTTGTTACTCATCAGACCCATTATAGAGTACAATGCCCCATTTGGGATGTACCTCACAAGACACTTCTAACAGCTGGAAAGACCACAAAAGTACCTCACCAAGAGTATTACTGGCCTCAAACATATGTCCTATGCAGCCCGACTGAAAAAACTCCAGCTGTACTCAGTGGCATATCGCTTACTCAAAGGTGATCTCTGCCTGACTTACAAAGGCATGTCCCACTCAGAATTGATAGACATGCACCACCTAAAGAAATCCAAGTCACTGCGAGCCACGCGCTCTAGTGAGCTAATCCTCACCACAGCAATAAATAGAACATGCTGGAGGGATAGATTCCTGTCACATAGACTCCCCATGCTTTGGAACAAAATTCCAAACTACATTAGGCAGAGTCCCTCACTAACACTCTTCAAGAGAAACCTTGATGAGTGGATGGGTAACAGAAAATACACCCCTGGGATCACTTCATTGGCTCTGCTTGACAGAGGATCAGTTTATTAATCAATGGGGTGGCAAAAGCCGACACACTCTGGCTAGGCTTATAAATGCCCTTGGGCAGATAGCCTAGTACCTACCTATGAACCTATGAACCTATAGACGTATGGTTATATGGAAGTAAAGTTATACACCATAACATATAGTAGACTTTAAAAAATGTACTTGTTCAGGTAGGGCAACTTGGCTACTTGAGTTCATTAATGTTGTATGACTATGTTTAGCAAAAACGTCATTTTGAGACCAGTGTTTTCACCAAACTATTAGAAATCTCTCTAATGGTATATTCTCATAGCAGAGAATGTTTTCAGTATGAAAATCAGAAATTAAGTTTTATACATGCTGTGTTTATTTACACTTTGCAGCATAACGCTGGTCTTTCCAAGAATGTAGAATGATAGGCTGTCAGGAAATTGTTTGCCATTCCTTTTATATACTTTTAAGTGTGTATTATGTTGATACAAGGTCAGAGAAAAAGAAAGGCATAAAATGTGAAGTTACCAATGGCTCTGCTTTTATATTGTATTCTGCAAGTACAATAAAAGAATTAAGCACAACAACAGAAATCAATAGCCATCTGAAGTCATTCTAACCCAGCTCAGACAATATCAATGTGTTTGATTTTGACTAATAAAGTGGTTTATATATGTGATCTCAATTACAAACACTCAAGGCATAACATTTAGAAACATACAGGTTCATAGGTTCATACATAAGTACTAGGCTATTTGCCTGAGGGCATCTATAAGCCTAGCCAGAATTTGTTGGCTCTCGCTGCCCCCTTAAATGAGTTCCCTGTGCCTCTGTCCAGCAGAGCCACTGCAGTGATCCCCGGGGTAAATTTTCTGTTTCCCATCCACTCGTCAAGGTTCCTTTTGAAGAGTGTTACTGAGGGGCTCTGCCTAATGTAGATTGGAATCCTGTTCCAAAGCATGGGGAGTCTCTGGGACAGGAATCTGTCACTCCAGCATGTCTTATTTATCAATGTGGTGAGGTTTAGATCCCTAGAGCATGTGGCTCTTGGGGATTTGTTTTTTTTTTAGGTGGAGCATGTCCATCAATTCTAGGTTGGACATGGCCTTGTATGTCAGGCAGAGATCACCTCTGAGGAAGCAGTATGCAACTGAGTACATCTGGAGTTTCTTAAGTCGGGCTGCATAGGGCATATGTTTGTGGCCAGTAATCCTCTTGGTGAGGTACTTCTGTGGTCTTTCCAGCTGCTGCAGGTGTCTTGTAAGGTACATCCCAAATGGAGCATTGTACTCTATGAGGGGTCTGATGAGTGATGAGTAGAGGGGCACAATAACCTCTTTTGTTTTAGATGCAAACCTTTTTGTGATTAGGTGGGCCACATAGAAGGATTTTCTAACCACCTTGGCAATTTGATTATCAAAGGAGAGATTACTTTCTACTTGGGTCCCCAGATCCCTTATTACATTTTCTGTATTTAGGGGACAACCACATATGTGGTAGTTCACGAGTACTTTGTTTTTTCCAAAGGGGGTGACTATGCACTTTTTGTCATTTAGCTTGAGGCCATGATTTTGACACCAGGTATCCATCTCAGTGAGACCCTTCTGGAGGATGGCTGTATCAGCTGGAGAGTCAATTATGGCCCCCAATTTGCAGGTGTCTGTGAACTTGGTCAGCCATAGTACTCCAGTGCTTGCCTGTACCTCTGAGAAGTATATACCGGGAACAAAGATGGCTGCCGTTCTATAAGCACTGCAGTACTTCAGCTCTTCAAATACCTGAGAAAAAAATCAACCCTGTGGAGTTATACTTAGAGTAAACAAACTAATTGGCAGTTATTACTAATTGACCAGAAGTCACTTTTGGTTCTGAGAAAGAAAAATCGAAAAAAAATACTTGGTAATAGCAGGATTGGATCTGATTGTCAGGTTGACTCTGAACAGAGCACCAAACAAAGGACTGATTGATCTCACTTTTGTAACTTTTCTTTGGGAAATAAATCTTCGTGCAGAATTTCGAAATGTCAAAGGAGGACAAAAATATGGAAACTACAACTTCCAAAACCAAGCTGTCAGCTTCCAATCACCGGAGAAAGAATCTTTAATCAAGAGACAGAAAACTATCAAACAGCAAGAGACTGCAAAAACAGGGCCATCAACAAAGTCTGATCAACAGGTCACAATGGAAGAAATCAAATCAGCATTGCTACCTATACAGGATGCCTTAAAAGAGCTAACATCTCAAACACTTTCATTTAGTGACACATGTAATCGGATTCTCGAAAGAATGGAGAAAGCAGAAACTAGAATTGCTACCAATGAAGACAATATATTAATGCTCACTAAAAGAACAGAGACACATGGAACTGACATTCAAATGATGCAAAATAAAATTCTGGACTTGGAAGCAAGATCCAGACGTAACAATATAATCATTAGAGGGATCCCAGAATCTATTCAATATAATGACCTGATCACTTCTTTACACAAATATTCGAAATACTGCTCAAGGACTCTGAGGTTGTTAAGCAGATGGTCATAGAAAGGGCGCATAGAGCATACAGAGAATCTCAAGCTTCAAATATACCCAGACCTGTTTATGTTAAAATATTGAACTACCAAGATGTGAGCAAAGTACTGTTAACTATTAAAAAATCTGGTGGATTTATAATGTGGCAAAATAATAAAATGTTTATAGCACAGGATTTACCAACACAAATAAGGCAATCTAGACAAATGCTGGCTCCATATTGTAAGTTTCTGATTGACAAAAATATCAGATTTCAAATGAAATATCCTAATAACCTAATTTTTTACTGTGGATGGCATTAAATACTCTGTAAGCACAAGGAAAGAAGCAAGACCTACTTTTTTGAAGATTTTTAAGGCTCTCCCATCTTCAGAAATGTGAACAGTCCATTTTGGCTTTCTGCAGCACCAGGGAGAATGGGATGCTTCATTTACGACAATCTGAGGCTTTAAAATCCTTTGTCTGTTCTGTTTCTTGTAGCAGGCCTGGAATTTTATTTTCTTATCTTATCTCGTAGTTCCAGTTGATTGAACTGCCTTTACAGTTTAAATAGCTGAGAAGAAAGAGGAACTGCTGGCGAAGTAAAAAGAAACCTGTTTGGACTTATTTTGCAGGAAAAGGACTGTAAGATAGTGTGTGAAGTCAAAGTGATGCAGGTAAACGCTGTGGAAATGCATTGTGTATTAAAAAAGGAGATGGTTATGTGTAGTGGCAGAATAAGGTACTGTAGTTTTTTTTTTTTTTATATATTTGTTTTCTCTTTTTTCCTATATCTCCCTTCTCTTTACTCCTTTCCTTTATTCCTGTAGATAGGTGGTATTATTTCTAACTGATAAATGATGTAAAAATGGTTAGTTGATCAGATTTAAACAATGTGCATATAATAATAAAAAAACATAAAAGAAGTTTTTTATGGGTAATTTAAGGCATTTTTTCTTATTTCTTCTCCTTTTGCTGTGCTCCCTTCATGCTTTTTTTTCCTCTTTTTTATTTTAACCCCTTGGTTCCTCTCTTATTCACATATGGTTATTACAAATGAAAGTGCCATTATAGTTTTATTTTGAACTGCATTGGTTTTCAATATTAATATGTTAGTAGGTAAGTTGTAGGGGAAGAACAAAGCAGATTAAAGTAGTTAGATCATTTTATTCAGTAGATACAGGATGTTGGGAAATCTTAAATAACTGTCTGCTTTCTATGTCAACTAATATTTAATACTGTATAGAACAACAAATTAGAATGTTATTTGCTATTGCTGAATATAAAGCTGAAGTGAATTGAAGTACATTAGAATCTCAGGGTACAATTAGTTTATTTGTATATCCATAAATATGTACAGAGCTGTAGTTACCTATAAGTAGTGTTTAGTAGGGAATGCCAGAATTAGGCTTTGTAGACGTAGAAGTAGTTGTTGTAGGTTTTTTGCATGGGGTTTCATTGTTAAATAATAGAATTAGTAGATTAGTTACTCAGATGGTTTCCAGTAATGTAAAAACTATGTTCATCCTGGTCCAGAGGAATAGTGGGTAGGCACTGGGTAGGGATAGGATGGCAGTTTTGCTTCCATACAATTGATGATATGCCAACTTATGTTATTCTAAGGTTGCTCAAAGAGATTAGATATCGAGTTATATTTCTAATGCACGTTAAATGTGGATAATAGAATCTTGGAATGTCAAAGGACTCCAGAACATGAAAAAAAGAAAGCTGTTTTTTCATTTGTTTCTCAAATCATCAGCATGTTGTATTTTATTACAAGAAAGCATATGACTAATGATCAGTGGGAGTCAGTGAAGGATAAGAAATGGGTTAGGAAGATTGTGACGGCGGAAGGAACAACAAATAGTGCAGGGGTGTCAATTTTAGTTAAGAATCACTTTCAGGGAGATATTAGGGATGTGAAAATGGATCAGGAGGGTAGATGGTGTTTGGTCCTTCTCACATCCAAATGTTATGATAAACCTATAGTACTAATATGTGTATATGCCCCTAATGTTAATCAGCATCATTTCATGGCTTCAATCTATTCCATTTTACAGTCATACAATAATTGCTATATAGTGTTGGGAGGTGACTGGAACTCTTATCAAGATCCTAAATTAGACAAGTTGGGTGCTTCTTCAGCGTTCAATAAACAGGCAATGGTAGCATTGAAAGAATTGAAAATGGATTTCAAACTCTATGACCCTTTTAAACACATACACTCACAAAGGAAAGCAGAAAATTTTACTTATTATTCAACCTGCCATAAAATGTGGTCGAGAATTGACTTTTTCTTAATTTCAGAGGTGTTGATCTCAGCTGACCCTAGTGTTTCTAATCAAGTCAGACAACTCTCAGACCATTCAAAGATAACTTTAACCTTAAACAGTAGTAATATGGATACTAAGAGGCTTCGAGGGTATAATTGGTCCTTGAACCCATATTTACTAACCAAGGAAGATATATTAATGGAAGTCAAGGAGATACTTAAACAGTCATTAAATAATATTTCCCAAAATAGACACCCAATAGATATAGAATGGGCTACAACTAAAAGCAGCTAAGAGGACTATTTATACAAAAAGCTACATATTATAAAAATTACAAAGAAGACTCAATTGGATTTAGAAACTAAAATTCAATTACTGGACCAAGATTTGATGAGGAACTATAATGAACAGACAGAAACTGAGCTATTAAGATGTCAAAAAGAACAATTTTTACTTCATAATAGAAATTTGTCACTTTATGAACAAAGAAATTTAGTTAAATATGCAAATCATATTCAAACCCCTCGAAAGCATTAGCTCATATTATTAACCAGATGAAATCAACACGATTAATTACTGAAATACACTATAACAATACTACATATACTGACAAGGCGGATATCATGAAGACCTTTGAAAAAATTTTTAATCAGATTTATGGTGAGAAGCAGACACTCTTGCAAGATAAAGACAGAAAAGATTTTTTTACAGAGAATCACTTTCCTAATATTGACAAGGAATTTCATAGAGATTTAATCAAACCAATTACAGTTGAGGAGGTGTCCGAAACAATCAAGAAACTGAAGCCTCACAAAGCCCCAGGCCCAGATGGTTTGACCTCGGAATTCTACAAATCTTTTAGTGAGATTTTGAGCAGTGTATTGTCACAGACTTTTAATTATATCACTCTAAATAGAATTAATGATCCTCATTTTAATGCCTCAAGGACAGTTCTGATATTAAAAGAGAAAGGTGATTCCAAAAATCCTGATAATTACAGGCCTATATCACTTTTGAATATGGACATGAAAATCATGGCATCCATTCTGGTGAATAGGCTGAAAAAGATAATAAACCCAATAATATCAGAGGAACAGGCGGGGTTTATGGATGGGAGGCAGACCACGGATAATACCTTAACGCTCCATACCTTAATCTCTTATGCGAAATATAAAAACCTGAATTTGTATGCCCTAATTATTGATGCTCAGAAAGCATTTGATAGGGTTAATTTGGATTATTTATTTGATACATTGCCTTATTTTAATATACCGCAGGAGTTTATCTCAATGTTAAGGATACTATATAGAAATGCATACACAAATTTATTTATAAATCACGAATGCTCAAATAGGATAAAAATCATAAATGGTACCCGACAAGGCTGCCCATTATCTCCTATCTTATTTAATCTTTACTTGGAGCCTTTATTTTTACACCTTAAGCAAAATGGTTTTTATAATTCTCCTGTACTGTATGGAATAAAGGTTAGGATGGCTGCCTATGCAGATGATTTAAACATATATTGTACCACACCTGTTTCTGATGCTGAAAAAATATTAGCTGCAATAGAAATCTTTGAGAGAATTTCCAATTACAAGCTAAATTTTAAAAAATCTAAAATATTCCCATTAAAGACACCCACACCTTTTTCAATGCTACCATTAATAGGACAAGTATTGATGGAAGAAAAGATAAAATATCTGGGAATTGTCTTCTCAACTGAAAATAGAGATTTTTATTAACAATGTAAAGTCAACTACAGATCAAATAACATTGGATCTTGAAAGATGGAGTAGATTGAAGTTACCAATGATGGCAAGAGCAGCTATCATAAGAATGAATGTTCTTCCTAGAATGTTATATATTTTTAGAGCTGCACAACTCAGAATTACCAAAACATTCTTCAAACAGCTTCATATAAGCTTGGGAAGATTTCTTTGGGAACCTAGGAAGACGAATTTCATATGAAAATTGATGGCTCCAAAAATAAGGGGGCTGGAATTACGGATTTGAAATGTACTATTTAGTGATTCAGGCCAATAAGATTTTAAAGACGTCTTACTTCGATAGTGATAATAGAAAATGGACACCCAAATGGGTGCTCTTAACGTACAAGCATATAAATGAAGTGGGAGTCAACGCTAAAGCATTACTCTTTTTAAATAATTGGACAATGAGTAAATATAAGCTAATGGAGCACATCAAAAGTTATGTAACGGCAATTCAAACTCTTTTCGCTTCCTTAAATTTACTAAAATATATGATGGTTTTCCAACCGTTTCATAGGAACCCAAATTTAACAATTGGTGGTCAATTGATTGATCTAAAGAAATTCCCTTTAATCATGGAGTTAACTGTACTCGATTTATATACTTTTCTAGGAGTACCAGTACAGGATATTTTAAAAGAAATAGAACTCCCTATTTCCTATTTAATTATAGTAAGACAGCTAAAAGACTTGGTTATAAACTATTTTAACAACTTTGAAATGAAAGGGAAGATTTAATCATTTCTCGTAATCTATGGGAAGCGCTGTTGCAGGATAGAAAATATATAACCGCAGCATATAAATTGATAAAAGAGAGGAAGTATAATAATTATATTCTTTTATCGAGTTACTGGAGAGAAATTGATATTCCCAGACGACAATAAGATATTGGAGGCATTTAAATTAACATTAAAGTCCGTATCCCTTCAAAATTGGTATTTACGCAGCTGATGATATTTAACAATGCATACTATACGTCTCACTTTGCACAAATTTGATGCGAAGAATTCACCCATATGCCCACATTGCTTTGATCAGACAGCAGATTTGCTTCACATGTTCTGGAGTTGTAAGTGCATTTATAAATTGTGGAATTCATTAAAATTGCAGTTACAAAAAATGGGTTACCAAAATTCAACACTCTCTTGGGAGTTTATGATTCTTCATATTCCCCCGGAGAATCTAAATAAATCAAAAACTATTGTAATTATGAATATTTGCCTATTAATGAAATTATATATAGCCACAAATTGGTTGAACCCAGCCCAGACATCGTGGGAAAATTTCAGATTGTTGGCAATAAAACACATCTTAGCGCATAAACTGTTAATTAGTGATCACAAGAAAAATATCAACAACATAAAAATCTGGGAGCAAATTTTTAATATTATTTTGGCTTAAGAGGTTACTATCCACTTTTTCTCGGGAACCAGAATATAGTCTAAATCAACCTTAGATTAGATAGAAAATGTACAGAAAAGACAGATTGTTGGCTTGGATTTGTTAATGTTGGATATTTTTATTTTTTTTTTTATTATTTTCCTTTTGATTGTTAGTGCTGTACCTTTGATCAATACATGAGGTTGATATATATGTGAAATTAACCAATGGAAGCATTTTGTATATATTGTATATAATGTGTGAATTTGTAATATGGTTGTGAAAAATAATAAAAAATGATTATTGAAAAAAAAAAAGAGAAGTATATACCGAAACAGGAGGGGTCCCAAGACTGAGCCCTGGGGGACACAACTTGTAACTGGTTTAGAGTTGGACCTACAGCCTGCAACTCTCACCGTGTGGGTTCTATCCATGAGCCAATTGGTAACCCATCTTGTGACCTGGGGTTTATGTTCAGGCTGGGGAGCTTGTCTATAATACCAGAATGGAGAATGGTGTTAAAAGCTTTTGCGAGGTCTAGGTAAGCTGTGAGGACCTCCTTTCCCTTGTCTAAAGCCTTAGTAACTGTCTCAAAGAAGTCCACCAGGTTTAGGAGGCATGATCTGCCCTTATCAAAGCCAAACTAGGTAGGGTCCAATGTTTGAAGGTTCCCAATGTCTCTGTTAATGAATTCCATGATGATGCACTCCGTAGCCTTGAAGACCAGGCTAGTCAGGCTTATAGGGTGATAGCTCTTAGGGTCTGTTGTAGCTCCACCTTTGTGGAGCAGGATAACTGTTGCTGTGTGCCACTCTATGGGTACGTAGCCTGTAGAGAGGCTGAGTTTGAACAGTGTGTTTAGATGAGGTGTTAGTTCCTTTTGCAGCTCGTGTAAGACACAGCCTGGGACACTATCTGGTCACACTTGAAGCTGTATTTTTGGCTTTGGATAGGGCTGTTTTAACCTGTGTGTCAGTGATTGCCGGGACACTACATTCTTCTTGTATGGTTATGGGCCCTTAAGGCAGTGAGAGGGGGGTAAAGTTTGCACTAAACCTGTCTGCCAGAATGTTGGCAATATCAGTCGGTTCAGTTTTTTTTGTCCCATTCTGCACTAACTCAGAGCAGATCTGAGAGTTTCCACTTAGGTTCTTGACATAGCTAAACAATGCTTTGTGGTTATCTTTGTAGTCCTTGGCAATTTTTCTTTTGAAGCTAGCCTTGGATTATTTTATGAGAGATCATAGTTTCTTGCTGATACTGATTAGGGATGTCTTCCTTTCTTGGGATTTTACTCTTTTCTGTACTAGTTTCCTCCATCTATTGTATAGCTTGTTTATGGCAGAGGTCCACCAGACTGGTTTCCTTTTCTTGGAGGAGTGAGTCTTGGTTTTGCTTGGGATAGCACGATCCATGCATTCTTGCAGGTGCTCATAGAGTGCCTTTGTAAGGGATTCAGCAGCTTGGACAGTGTTGTCCTTTAGCATTGGGGCTGTGAACCTTTCCACCTCAGTCTTAAGTAACATGACGTTTGCTTTTGAAAAGTTTTTCATGCTGGTTTCCTTGGTTGGGGATGGGGGCGGAATGTGGATATCCAGAGAGATTAGTCTATTGTCTGATCTAACCAGCAAGGGCTTGATCTCCAGTGTAGAACACCGGTCACCCATGTTGGTGATGACCAGTTCCAATATTTTGTCACCTCTGGTGGGAGTGTTGACCAGTTGATCCAGGGTGTTCGAGTTTATAAATTCTAGGTAGCGTTGGGCAAGGGAGTTAGTACTTGAGTAGTTCTCCCAGTTAATGTTTGGGTAACTGAAATCATCCAATATTAGGGCATTTGGTAGGACCTTCATATTTTCCAGTGTCTCCAGAAATGCAGAATGGGGGTCCTGGGTCATGGTGGGTGATCTGTAGCAAGCTACAATTTGAATTGCAGTTTTGCCCATTGTTAGTTGCACATGAATGATCTCTGAGGCATTGTGATGTGCCACTAACCTGGAGGTGTGGGTATCCTTGATAAATATGGATATACCCCCACCTTTTGTGTTTCAGTCTGGGTTTTCTGGCCAAAAAGTATGGTATGAGTTATAGCCTGAAAGTGCTGGGGTGCTCTCGGAGCCTTAAACCAGGTTTCTGTTACTGCACAGATATCAATGTTCTCCATACTGAGAAGTGCCTTGAGTGCATGCATTTTGAGGTTTAGACTTCTGGCATTGAGTAGCATTTCCCTCAGTTTTTGGTTACTTGTGCTATTTACGGTGGTGGGTTTGTCTTTTGAGCCTTGCCTAAAATAGGCACTATGGGTGCGGCAAAAGCCTTGGCCAGTATTTAAAAGCCTAAGGCTGACAGGTGCAAGCCATCTTTCGCAAAGCAACGTGGCTTATCAAGCATGTCATCCCAGGTGGATAGATACTGGCTCCCCTTTGAATGACACCAGAAACTTAGCCAATTGTTGAAATAGATCATTTTTTCTTTATACTGTGGCATAATTCTTGGTGAGGGCAGGATGCTACTCAGGGTCAGGGTCATACCGGCCTGAACTACGTGACCAGAGAGCACTTCCATGTCTCTTTTCATGTAGTCCAGGGAGGTACATCTCAGGTCATTCACACCAACATGGACAATGACAGAGTCATATCTATACTTGTTCTGGAGCGTCCTGAGTCATATAAATATGTAGGTTAAATATACACACCCAATATCTAATATGCCCAAAGTTTTTTTTTAATAAAGGGGGGCAGAAATGTTGCCAAAAGTAAACAATCAAGTTTAATATAAAATGTATTAAGTAGAAATAGTTATGGTAGTGGTCTATTTCCTTATATTCATTAAAATGTATTTTTGTGCAGAATGTAATGCAATGTAATAATGTATTCTAAAGTGCTCCACTGCTAATTACCCCTGCATTTTCTTCATCGACTGAAAATCACAAGTATGTGACATCAGAACAGTGTAAATCTCCAAAGGCATACATTCAGCTGTGTGGCATGCAGGATTAAAATCCAAGCCATATCCCAAATATCCTAAGTTTGATTAGTGGCTTGGATACTGAACAATCTGGATTGGGAAAAGAGAGAGGAGAAATGTAGGGGTATCTCCTCACCTGTCTCTTAGGGAATGAGCTGGGGCAGAATTCCATGTGGCAGTCTCAATTTAACATATCTAGTGGGGAAAGGGATCAGTCTTCCTGCTTGCCTTTGAGGTGGCAGGTGACATTAATCGGAGGTTACCTACAGAAATGGCAGTCATTCCCTCAGTAGGTGTGCATTGAACATCAACCCTTTAACCCAACCAAGATGCACAATAGATAGTGGTAGGGCTTAAAAAAGAACATCTCTGACTGCATGGGAATACAGAGTTGCTCTTGCCGCTCAATCCTCACCTTGTGGAATGAATAGGCCGTAAGTTCCATCTTCCTGAGAAAGAACAGAACAACAGAACAAGAGAGAGGAAAGCCAGTATTTGTAGTCATTGTGCAACTGCATTAAATGTATGCACAATGTCCAGGAATAAGTATAGCCAGACAGAGATTCATAGAGGCAATTTAAGTTAATGTGTGATGTGCACAAATTAGTGTAATCAAATTAGCTATAATGAGATATAAAGGAGAAATTGTGTAAAGAGATGTATACTAATGAAGCCTAGTTGTGATTCACAGCGCAGTGTTTGCACCACCTGTACATTCATTTTTTAAAAAAAATCTAGCTGCACCTAAGGTATCTACTTTGCAATCCACAAACTTGCCATATTGTAACAAAAAAAAAAAAAACATATGTGACACAACCTCCCCCATAATTATATATACATGCACAGATTCCTGCCAAGTAAAGAAAGCAGTCAAACACCTGCTATCCTCAGAAAAATAAAGTTATATGACACAATCCCCATTATATGCACTTAAGTTGAGCCAAGTGAAGAAAGCAGTTGGTTAACACAGCCATCCTTCCATTAGCCCCTACACATGATTGCCACTCAGTAAAGACACGTGCAGCCAACAAAACATCCTTGCCTTTTCTGTACTTCTGCCATGTATGCATTATCACTAAAAGATGCCAAAAGTAAAAATAATTTTCTTAGAGGCTACTATTTAGTTCCCATAGTTGTATTATGTTTTTCCTTCCTTTAAAAAGTCAATAGTTTTCTAATTAATTTGCTGCCTAATTCAAGTAATTCCCAGATAATATGGTCCTTTTAAATGTCATATAAGTTCACTGTTCTTTATGTGTTTTGTAATCAGATGAGGTCCTTTTACATTTATCTCTGAATCGTAGTACTATGCCAACATCTAAGATGCCTTATCCGAGAACTGGTTTTCCCTTATTGCTAGTCCATTAAGTACTTTACACTTTTGTCACAGGGAGGTGTGTTTATCAAAACACCTCCATATTTCCATGCTCAGCATGAATGACTTCCACTGACCTTATTTGCTTTAATGATGTAGCACCACTCTTTATGGATTAATTTTATGAATAAATGGCAGCCACATCTATGAATACAATCTGAAATTTTAACAGTCATGAGGAATGGGAGAAAAATCTCCAGAAGCATACCTGTATAGTCACTCATTTGCTATACACAATGAAGACTGTATTCAGCCTGTTTG